>NW_019101039.1:0-5756 GCF_001856785.1 Myzus persicae
TTTTGTAATATTTATTCCAATTTTTTAAATCAAGATAATTTAAAAAATGAGTATATACAGTTTTGCAATATTTATAGTTCATTTGAAGAAACTATACAATTACCTATTTATCTTCATACTAAAACTAATGAAAGTTTAGTATCAGAATGTGAAGAAGAAGAAAATAGCGAAGAAGAAGATCTTATTGATAATGAAGAAGAAGAAGAAGAAGAAGAAGAAAAAGTAGAAGAAATACAAAACAACAGGAAAGAAGAATTGCTTCCGTTTCAAAAAAAAACCATAAATGTTGATAGTATAAAGACTGTATATAAAATATTTCAAGTTAATCACCTAGCTACTATATTTCCTTTGATAGATACAGCTTTAAAAATTATTTTGACCTTACCAGTTGCAAGCGCATCAACGGAACGCAGTTTTTCCAAACTTAAAATAATAAAAAATAGACTTCGGACCACAATGTCTCAAGATAGGTTAGAAGATTTGATGATCATAAGTTGTGAGAAAGATATTTCTAAAAGTATTGACCATGAAGAAATACTGAAAATATTTTCTGAAAAAAGTACAATTTTAAGGAAACATTTAATTTAATTACCTAAATATTTGTTGTATTACATATTTTAAAAATTAATAAGTTATGATTAATAAATAATTATGTTATACATAATTTTTTATTCTTGGTTATAAATAAATAAAGATTTTATAAAAGTAGTAATATAGAAAGTATATTATATTATTGACTGCACTAATATATTTCCTATAGGTAATTCTTCCTAGTTCCTTAATTACCTATTTACTATTTTCAATTTTAAACTAAACTGTGATTAACCTAAGCTTTTGAAATTATGAGACTATAATATTATTATATTATCATCATCATTATTTTTTACATAATATGTACAATATATAGTTTTTGATTTAGTTGTTCTTGTCTTAAACTTTAAAGTAATAGGTTATAAGCATAATGAATTTTGTAACTAATTTATAAAATAGTGTTGTATATATTTTTTTTTAAATTATCACACAGTTTAAATAACAACCAAAATTCGGAAAAATATGTGAACGAGTACCCACTGATTGAATATTGGTTATTTGTATTTTCTAATAAATATTGGAAGGTGGGTGGGTCCTCAGAAATATTTTCAGCAACGCATATTTTTTTGAGGATAGCCGCCACTGTCGTAAACAAACGTATATATTAATTTACACACTTTTCGAAAGAAAAAATAGTACCGTACGCCGTACGGCGTACACCGTCGATTAAATATAGCGACTGACTGACAATTATCGACTTTGCCGCGTGCCCATGTCCTACGTGATTTGTAAATATATCACGAATCCGACAATTGCTGTACTGCCCGACCGATACGATTCTGAGAACGAACGAAAGCGTCCGGCGTATACAGGCTATACCTAACGATTATGTCGATCGAGTCATGCATATTTGTATGCAAAAAGCAAAATTTGCAACCCACAGTTTCAATCGAGACATTTTGGTATTTTGCCGGGACGCCGGGACATACAGGCCATACAGCTCAATATCGGTGATAGTCCTGATATATCGGGACGGATGGCAACCCTAGCCGTGTATAGTCTCGGCCTAAGTATTCCTTATTAGTTATTATTACAATTTACAACGTATACCAATCACTCGGTACACCCGTTTCGAGTACGATTTTATAAACGATAAGGCCACGACCTACTGCGTTCTGGTAATGTTAAACAGGTATTATAAATAATTAAAAAATAAAATTACTGTAGGTAATAAATTGTCCTTACGTTATTATCGTAACGTATCTAACTTAACAAAATAATAAATTAGAATTCAAATGCTTTGCAATAACCCAATATAATAATATACACTATAATGTAGGTTTATTATAGATATCGGTAGGCGATATTAAAATGTAATCAGTATCTACCTAAGTAACGTGGGAATGTTTAATCTGAATTATCAGTTCGGAAATATTATGCCGAATAAACCGGGTAAATATAGAATATATATAATTAACTAAACGCTTGATACCGATTTCCGATATGAAATTTCCCTTTATCTTAAATCGCCGGGAGAGTACAACGTATGGACTACGGTTTACGGAGTATATACGGACTACGGCACTAGTATTCACAGTCACTTCCTATCTTCTGCAATAAATTTATTTTAGTGTAAACGCACTTGTGTAGTTATTATGTCAAAATAATGTAGTGTCATCGATTTTTAAATTTCAAAAATTGAAAACTTATTTAATATTATATTATAATAAATGCACCAACCGTAATGTTATTCGTAATGAGGAATTTTGTGGAAATGTGTGTTCAATATTTGAGTAAGATTGACTATATTAATAATAATTATGTACTATGATGTGATGTCTTATGTTTATAGGTACCTACCAGCTATATATATTAGACTAGGCATTGTGCAAACAGTCTATCCTCCATGCAGTGATGTCACTCGGAAAAAAAAGGTAAATACTGGCTATATTAGCAACATTTGTGGAAAAGAGTGAAGCGGTGAAAATGCAGCTCACAGAAACGACTTGAAAAGAAAATAAACTTTGTGTTAGTTTTGGAGAGCCAGAAATATTGCTGGTAAGATTAATAATAATATTTACTTGAATATTCATTAGTATTCGCATTATTCGAATGTACGTACCTACGATTTTGGTAGATCGTACACTCAATACAAAATCCTTGTAGGCACCGATATTATGTATATTGTATAGTATACAGTATTGTATAGACTATCTTGGTCAACAGATTAATTTCATTTTCGGGTTCAAAGTATAGAAGATAATATTGTAGTAATAAGTACCTTAGTACCTATTGTTTATAAATAAAAATAAGCTTTAAAAAAATGCAAAACATGGATAGTAAAATTTCAATTTTTATTGAATGTTATATTTAATTTTAATTTTGCGACGTTACTTATATATTAATTTTATTACAATTTATGTGAACAAAAAGTAAAATATATATTATAGTACACACATGTAATACACACGGGTAATTATTAATCATTAATACATTGCCCTAACCGAATAAATAACATTTTAGTAAGTACCACAAATATAATTCTTTGGAACGAAAAATATTTAACAACTTACCTAATTACATATTTTGCTCAACACCTTCTTGGGCCCTTAAGGTGTATATTTGTACGCTTTTTTTTTAAAAAATACGTAAACATAATATGCAGCCCATGCACTCATGTATGGATAGGTACTTTTTTTTACCGGGATATATTTATTAGAGCCACATATACCCTAGCACCCATATGTTGCATATAAAAAAAATTTAACTTCTTTTGAGTTTTATCGTTGGCACATTTACTTAACAAATCTTGAAACATTATTTTTCTTTTTGAAGCCCCACTTTCAAAATTTCGTTTAGGCATAATTAATAATTACTACATATATTATTTACTAAATTAAAACACAATTAGCAAAAATCCACAGTTACAATAGCCAATAAGAAAAATAAAATAAAAATAATAACACCAGATAAAATATTTAATAATACCACAGGGTATGCAGAGTAAGCATAGGCGTCATTACGGGGTAGCGAGGGGTAGCCATTGCTACCCCACCATTTTTATTGGGGTAGCAAAGTAATAGCTATGATACCCCACGACAAATATAATATCTATATATACCTATGTATGTATATGTTCTGTGATGTCAACGTACATATCAACTAAGATAACTATATTATATTAATGTAGATAACAATAATCTATTTTTAGCGAAACTATTATTTTTCCCAGAAAACGGTTTAGCGTCGATAACGATCGTCGATCGATATGGCACCAACACTAACAACTACCAATTACTAATATTATACCTATATACACTTTATTATTATCACTGTCGTCTGTCATTATGAAATACGAATTAAACACAAAAATAATTAATTGCGCGAGTTCCCGTCTTCCCGATGTCAACACGTAATCGACCGACCACCAACGAACGGGACAATCCGACACGGTACGAAAATTCAACGAGTTACTTATAAGTTATAATATTTTAATTTATAAAATATATATTTACTAAGTATAACTTTACGCTGTGTGCTGTACTTAGTCTTAAAGTAAGTATTATATATTTATTTAATTTTAATATCTTCGTACTTCGTATATTATATTACAATTATTCAAATTTTGCAAAAATTGTATTTATTATTTTTTCAGTTTTACAGGAATGAAACGTCGACCAACAATAACAGACTATTTCATTAAAGCTAGTTATTCAACAGAAAATAATGGTAAATACCAATTCAATTGTGCTAACATTTTTAATTTTTACAGATTCATATTCTATCTAGTAGTTAAAAAGATTTCTCTCTTTTTTTCTTAGTGAATAAACATTTGAATATAATAAGTTTATAGTTTATTGTTTAATTTAAAAAATGTTGAATATATATTATTGTATTATATTGTATTAAACTAAATACTGATTGTTCATAATTAGATGACAAAAATGAAGATGAAGAGCTTCCAGCACCTCCTGGAAGTAAGAAAAATAAAGATACACCTCACACTTCTCAATTATATGGAAATAATCAAGTCAAAGGTAAATAAATAGATTTTAATTCCAAAGTATGCAAAATATAAAAATTAAATCGTTCTTCCCATCACTTTTTTGTGGTATTTCAAAACATTTCTATTTTTTACTGAAAGACCTTATTAGTTAAGAACCTATGATAAATTAATTCTTTTATGTATTCATTTTTCAATTTATGCTTTATAGTTTTTCCATTTTAACACAACATAAAATATGTTGATCAAATTATCACATTTTTATTTAAATGTTACACATTAAGTATATTATATTATGTATTAAACTAAATACTGATTGTTCATTATTAGATGACAAAAATGATGATGAAGAGCTTCCAGCACCTCCCAGGAGTAAGAAAAATAAAGATTTACCTCACATTTCTGAAGTATCTGAGCGTGATCCAGTTAAAGGTAAAAATATAGCTTTTACTTTATTAAGTAAAGGTTTAGGACCATATCAACCGGAAATGGATAAATATCCAAAAGTAAATGGACGAAAATTTTGTACTCAATGGTACAAGTCATATAAATGGCTAGAATACAGTCCAGAAAAGGATGCAGTGTTTTGTTTTTTTTGTAGAGCCTTTGATTTATCAGGTCGCGCTGAAGAATCATTTACTATAAATGGATTTAATAAATGGTCCAAGGCTTCAACATGTCTTCCAAAACACGAACGTAGTGTACCTCACAAAGAAGCAATGGTTAAATTAGCAGGTTTTAAACATTCATCTGTTGAAGGTAGTATCGCCACTAAAATTGATAAACATCATAACACGATAGTGTTGAAAAATATTAGCTATTTGAAAGATATTTTAGAAACATTGCTATTTTGTGCTCGACAAGGAATTGGTATTCGGGGGCATAATGAACAAGACCATAGTTTGTTAAATAACAGAGGGAATTTTATAGAATTATTGCATATGAGGGCCAAAGATAATGACATAATTAAACAATATTTTATTGACAAAGAAAGAAGATTTCGTTATATCCATCCAGAATTTCAAAACATTTTTTTATCGTTAATGGCTAAGAATGTTCAACAAAGTTTAATATCCAATATAAAAGAAGCAGGTATATACAGCATATTGGTTGATGAGACACAGGACATCAGCAGGCATGAACAAGTATCCATTTGTGTTAGGTATGTCACAGAAAGTTTTGAACCAACTGAAGTTTTTCTGGGTTTTTTTAAAACTCATAG
>NW_019101039.1:7449-20408 GCF_001856785.1 Myzus persicae
AATTGGTATTCGGGGGCATAATGAACAAGACCATAGTTTGTTAAATAACAGAGGGAATTTTATAGAATTATTGCATATGAGGGCCAAAGATAATGACATAATTAAACAATATTTTATTGACAAAGAAAGAAGATTTCGTTATATCCATCCAGAATTTCAAAACATTTTTTTATCGTTAATGGCTAAGAATGTTCAACAAAGTTTAATATCCAATATAAAAGAAGCAGGTATATACAGCATATTGGTTGATGAGACACAGGACATCAGCAGGCATGAACAAGTATCCATTTGTGTTAGGTATGTCACAGAAAGTTTTGAACCAACTGAAGTTTTTCTGGGTTTTTTTAAAACTCATAGAACCAATGCTGAATCTCTGGTAGCTTTGATAAAAGAAGTTTTAAAAAATAATGACTTGAACATTCAAAATATCAGAGGTCAGTGTTATGATGGTGCTGCTTCTATGCGTGGATCTTATACCGGTGTACAAGCTAGAATTAAAAATGAAAATCCACATGCAATATATGTACATTGCTATGCGCATATTTTAAATTTATGTTTAGTCGATTTAACTAAACAAGTTAAACAAATAAGAAATATGTTTGGTGTTTTGAATACATTACATAATTTTATTGGCGCGTCATCAAAAAGATTTTCCATTTTTGAATCAATGAGAGCAACATGTTCAGATAGTAAAGGACCAAAAACATTAAAATCATTATCTGATACTCGATGGAATTGCCGAATAGAAGCTATTAAAGCAGTGTTTGAAAATTTATCAGCGTTATTTCATTCACTACACAAAATTGCAGATGATGATACTTTTGCAGGTCCTGAAGCTAGTTCCTTACTTAAATCAATTGAAACCTTTGATTTTATTTTTTGTCTAAATTTACTAAAATTTGTTTTTAATGAAACTAATATTTTATCAAAATACCTTCAAACGCCATCAATTAATTATTCATCGGTGCGTTTGATGGCACAGCAAACAATTAACACATTTAAAGATAGTCGAACTCAAGATAAATTTAATAGTTTATGGATAGAAACCCAAGATATTGTTGAGAAGTATGACTTAGAAGAAGCAAAATTACCCAGAGAAAGAAAAATTCCTTTGAAAATAGGTGGAGGAAGGTCTCAACAAAATTCAATAAATGTAAAGGATTATTATTTAATAAATATTTTTTATGTTGTTTTAGATATAATTATAGCCGATATAGAAGAAAGATTTAAAGAAAATAACTTAACTCTTTTAAATGCTATGAATGATGTATTAACTAGTGATTTACCAGATGTTGCTTCATATAATCTATTAAGTAATACATATGATATTAATAATTCTGAATTACAGAGTGAAGTTAATATATTAAATAGAATGTTTAAACAGTCACAAAATGATATGAAAGAAACCGCACTTAACTGTCGAATATCTTATATTCTATCCAACAATATTCAAGTTGGATTCCCATTGTATGTGCAAATTTTAAAATTATTTTTAACATTACCTACAAATACAGCAACATGTGAAAGAAGTTTTTCTACTTTAAAACGTATAAAAACCTATCTCAGATCTACTACTGGCCAAGATCGCTTAAATAGCTTAGCAATACTCTATATACACAGAAACCAAGAAGTTGACAAGGATAAAGTTATAAAAGAATTTGATGCCACCGAAAATGGACGTCGCATGATTCTTCACTAAATTAAAAAAACAATTGAACTTGTATATAAAATTGTGTATTTTAAAAATTAAAAATTGATGAATTAAAATAAATAAATGTTTTAACTAAAAAATAATAAATAAATTCAATGTGGAGGGGTTGAGGGGTTGATAAAGCTAATTAGCCATCTATTATGGGTTTTCCAATGTTGCTACCCTATGGTTTTATTCCAAATGACGCCCCTGAGAGTAAGAATAGGTAAATGATATAATTTTACTTGCTAACTTTATAGTTTATACTGTTTATTAATGTTGACGTAAGAGGAAATGATATTTTAGACATCCACATGAATAATACGCATTATATAATAGAACAAATCGAATTTATTACGATACAAAGATATTAATATATTATGTATACAAACGTAGATAGTAGATACGTCAAACTTAGCTATCATTAATCGAAAAATTAATTATTATAGTTGTTTATTTTTGATATTCGAGCATCGATAATATTTATTCATAAATTTTACATTTTATACATTATTTAGTTTTAGCACAATGGTTGAATGGTTCGTACAACAAAATAGATATGTGTATACTGTATACGGGTATTGACGAGTTTATACAGAGACCAATAGGCCGTATTGGAGTATACAAATATTACAAATACTCATTAATACTGTGCAGTGTGCAGCCGCCAGGGCGCTTGCCAGTATTATAATATACGCTTATATACTAAATTTATTAATTATTATTTTTATCACATGATTAATATTATTTTATTCGGGGTGTCTTATTACGATTTAAATTGTAGTTTGCACATTATTATTCATAAACTGTTATTTAGGGTGACCATTATATTTATTGTTTTTGCGTTTCTGCAGGTTGCCATAATATTATTATACTTATTACTAGGCAGTGTTTAGAAAGAACGTCGTTCATGAACGCACGTTCACGCGTTCACGTTCATAAATAGTGAACGATACGTGAACGTCACTCGTATTTTTAAAATAGAACTTGAACGTGAACGACGTTTATATTTTTAATGAACTTGGTCGATTATTAAGACGTTTAATTAATTTACCATTTAATAAATATATTTTTAAAATATTTTAATCAATCATATTATAATAATATTTTCCATTATAGTTCCTATGATATATATAAACGCGTTCATTTTTTGAATGAACGTGAACGTGAACGCGTTCGTTTGAAAAAAACAGGAACGTGAACGCGAACGAGTTCCTTTTTTAAGTACTGAACGTGAACGTGAACGAATTCATTTTTTTAGTGAACGTTCCGAACACTGTTACTAGGTACGCGCTCAAAGTGTCATGTTAAGCATAGTTTGTGCGTAGTTATTATATAATAATTATTATTGTTCCCTAGTGCTAGTCTACATTTATACCAATGACGTCAGTCACTCGGTGGGCCCCGTTAAATGGCCAACACAATAAAATAATAATTTTTGAATAATGTCACTATACCACCTTATTTATTAGGGAGACAGTTTTTATTAGAAATTGCCAATGAAAATAGTTTCACATGTTTGCAGTGAAAATATCTTGTTAATTATTGTACGGTTGATGGCGATTACAAAAATCATACTAATTATACACGTTAATGTAGGTATGTACCAAGCATAAAGTAAGTACTTATAGTACGGCCAGCGAAAAGTGAGCCGTGACTGTTATGTTCCTAGTGGTGTATTTAAGCTTAATCGCATATAATTGTGGAAGCCCTGATGACATTCGGCCTCCCGGAGCATTAGTATCGCGGCTCACTTTTTGCTGGCCGTACTATAGTACTTACAATAGCTCAATAGGTTGTAAGCAGTTGGCCAATATAAGTATAAAGTTTTAGAACTGATTAAGATATTGTTTTGAAGATAATTGAGTGTTATAAATTATATTGATTACTGATATTATTTAAAAAATAAAATATTTTATTTTTTGAACGATTCTCAAGAAAAGTACCTATATTACACACTACACACAAACATCTATCATATCTAACAATTTTAAACAAATTTATTCTTATAAGTTTATTTATGTCAAAGTTTTGTACATTGTTGCATCGCGACACCCTAGTTGATAACCTCTGTGATAATAGATTATAATATTACCGACAGAATTTCTCCTGTTAAGTGTTTGTTAACTTTAACCTTACATTGTATTAACGACCCTATTACCCTAATAATATTGATAATAAAAACTAACCATGCATAGTATCCACATTTTTAATTTCCTCCATTGCAGCCATGCATAAATAATTATCATCTCAAACAGGTCCAAAATCACTCAATTGCACATTCAATGACCTAGCTGGTACATCACTTGAGGAGCTATTTCAATCACGTTTGGCATGGGATAAACAGAGGGAATACGTTTATAATCAAGAATTATAAAATGTGATAAATCGGAATTTATTCCAAAGAATTTCTCTGTGAGAAATTTCAGTTATACATATTTAATTTAACTGTATGTCTTTGCTTGTTATGATGATTCATTCTTATTCTGAAGCTTAAACATCAAGGTTTTCGTATTTCTATTGTAGAACAGTCAATAACTATTCTTATGATTTGCAAGGATTCAAAACTCTTCGGCATATTTGTTGTGTTTTTATCTTTGGCTTAGGTATTTCTGACTCTTAAATAACTGTTAAATGTATTGTTATACTTATACTCCTTCATGTTTCATGACAAATATCTGCATATTTCAGGAGAAATAATTTAAAATAAGATCGAGATCACGATGAAACTGATGTAAGTAACATTTACTAAAGAAGATGGTAAAATAATTGTAATTTAATTAATGTAAAACAGTAATTTGGTATATAGTTCCTAATAATAACAACAGTGATAGTATTTTGTATAAAAAAATATACACAAAAAAAAAATGAATATAAAACAACAATGGGTAGGTACCTATAAAGTTGTCAGATAAATAATAGAAACTTAAAACATTTCAAAATTAAATAAAATATATAAATTAATAAATTTGATTAGGAATATTTTGTAGTTTTGTATTTCATGTAGGTTATCTGTATGTAAATATAAAGTAAGTTTTAAGTACTATCTTCAATGGCAATATATAAATAATAAGCAAGAAAATATAAACTTTTTCGTTGAATTTTGACACCAAAAATAGCTTTCTTGATGAATACTTACACATATCAATGGTTTTTCATGTATTTTATTTAATTATTATATTATTGTATTAATACATTTTAAGTCTTGAGAATATTTTTAAAAAAAACATTTATTTACATAAATATACAACTATTGAATATTAATGAGCTTTTGTAATTGCAAAAAAACATGAGCTGATTTGATATGATTTTATTGGCTATCAATTTTTAACATTTTGATTAATTGTATACAATTGTTTACCTACTTTATCAATTTGCGCATATAGATGGTTTGTCAAATGTGTTGATGTGCTTATACACTGGTCGGTTTTAATTATACACCTGAATAAATATATGATAAATTATTTGATTAAGAATGTTTTAAACCTCTGGCATGAACATAAAATTCTGTAAGTTTAAATTGTCAAGTATGAATGTGTTAGATAAATCTTGGAAAACTGAATAGGCATAACAGCCTGGAAGTCCAATATTGTTTAACTTGTATGTATGGCCACTGGGAGGCATGGTGTCCTGCAAGCTTGAATGACAAATATAGATTTGAATCATAATGATTTATAAGACTAGCTTTTAATGGCTACAGCTAAGAAATTCAATTATAGCCAGTGTTGAAAACTATAATTAGGATATTAATACCTACCTACATATATATGTGTAAAGTGATGTATAATTTCAGATACACATATATGTGTAAGCAAAAATATAACATGTTATTATAAAAATGTATAATAAACACATTACAATATGTTATAGTTAAAGCGAATAACTTTTGTAGTTAAAGCTCTTGCTATTGCTCGAAAGAAAAAAACCATGAGAAAAAAATTACCTTTATTATTTTCAAGACTTACATTTTGTAAAAGGTCAATTTTATTTAGTGTTAAAAGAAATTACTGTTACAAGAAATCAATTTTTGAAATTTCAATTGAACCATTTTATGTATACCTATTTATACTTAAGTTAATATTGTAATTTGCAGACATAAAAATTAATACACATCATAAGCATTTAATTTTTTTTGAAAAGAATTTTGTATCTTAAATACTGATATTATTGCTCAAATGAGTGTATCAAAAACAATAACTTAATTTTTAAATTTTATTCATATACATATAACCAAACATCACAAATAAATATTAACTATGTAACTATGTAATCAGAGTTTTTATATTATGTACTCTTTTCTAAAAGACACAATGTGGTAACCCTACTCTAAATTCAATTTCTCCAATCATACTGCAATGATCAAAACTAATGATTTAGAAATTCATAAAAAAATTTTCTTTTTACACCTAAGATTTAAAAAATTAATAGAAAATTCTTTACCTACCGGAACGTTAAATTAAATTTTTATGAGCGTTTGAAGTTTACATTTTTACAACATTGGATATTCACTCGATTTCTCTTGTAGCAATTTTCTTATTTTGTTGTAATTCAAAAACGAATTACTGTAGACACTTGAAATTTACACCAAATGTTTTATCAATTCATATAGTTGATTAAATTTTCAAAATATGCTGACTTGTTTTAGGCTGTTGGCGGAGATTTCCATTTTTTTTTCTATAAACGTCAATAAAATTGTATTGGTTTTGTCAAAAAGCATGACAATTGAATACAAGACTCTTGATAACTTGTTACATTAGCAGTTAAACAATTTCAAAAATACATAAGTACGATTTTTTTTTATAAACAATTAAAGTTCAAATTTTGACAATATTTATCAAGTTTAAAATTGAAAATGATTTTGTAGTTAAATATGTATAAAAAGCTCAAATTTTATAGGTAAGGATTGAAAATTGAAAACAAGGTTTAGCAGTTTTTTCCATAACTAATAAATCTAAAAATATATAAATACAGTTATTTTTTACAGACATTTTAAGTTCAAATTTGGACAAAATTGCATATTAACACAGAAAATAATGGTTATCATTTTGTTGTAATTCGGTTCCAGAACAGCCCAATTTTACTTATTATATTTGATATTTGTCTAGGATCACTATTTCATGATAATTTAAGAATAATATTTATCAACTTACCGTCTACCATATTAATAATAAGTAATAACAATATAAAATATCCTAGGGTTAGGTAGAAATATTAATATTTTTCCAGCATCACTGACAATTTTACATTTTGATACATTGTAATTGTCAACAATCTCTTTAGATCCCACACAGCACAGTTATATTTATTTAATGTTTATTTAACATTTAATGTTAACCAAGAATATTTAATAAACATGAAATATTGATTTAGTATATGTTTTTTTAGGTTTATTAAACACTGTATAAACATTAGTTGAACAGAAAAAAAAATGTTTATATTTGATTTAAAAAATAATATTTTATGAACATTGACTACTAATGTTGATTAAATGTTTATAACTTATGTCAAAAAATGTTAAGCAAACCTTTGTAATAGGTTAATTATTGTCTTTTAATATATTTATTAAACCTTGATATTGCAATGCAAAAAATTGAAAATGGAAATATTTTGGAAATATGATTTATTATTTAATTTATTCATCAAATTGCATTTTGCGCAAATTGCGTTCATCATTTATATTACATTGGCGCCCAACTACAAGGCTCGAGAAAAGAAGCAATTCTACTTCAACCACGAGATTAAAAAATTAAGAAAAACTACTACATCGTTTTGAAAAAAAAAGAAACTACATCTTTAAAAATGCCGCCGAAAAAAAATGTCACGGAAGAAGCATTCCATGCATTTAAATGCGAAGTCGAAAGAAATAGCCGTTACCTAGTCGAACAGCTGTTAGAAAAAATCAACAAACTTGAAAATGAAAATATTACCAAAATCAATGAAATCGAAGAAAAATGTAGACAAATCGAAAGTCAATACAAAATTGAAATCGAAAAAATCAATGAAAATCACCACAGAGACTTACAACATTTGGTACAACAAAATGAAGACAATATCCAGAATCTAAGAAAAATATTTATTAACAAAAAACAAAATACGCAGGTTGTGAACAACGATCAAAAAAATTCAAACATCGAAATATCCAAACCACTGTTCTTTGCGAACAGCAAGGACCTACACCCTATAGAATTCCTACAAAGCTTAGAAGAATATTTCAAAGTCAAGCAAATGAACAGGGAAGAAAGACTAATAATTATTCGTGACTGTCTGAAGAGCGCCGCTAGTAATTGGTATTCGACAATAAAATTTCAGATAAGAGAATATGCCGATTTTAGAAATGCATTTATTGACGAATTTTGGTCAAGACAGATCCAAATTCAAACATGGAGCAGCTGTCTTGACACTAAACAAATACCAGACAATATCACATATAGAGAACATTTTTCACAATGGGCATCAAAACTGCGTCACTTACAAGTTCCAGAACTGTCAGAGGAGGAAATTGTGAGTAACATAGCGAATCACTACCCGGGCTACCTACGCGCAATACTAGTATCTCTCCAGGACAAATCAATCATCAACGCCATGAAGGTACTAGGTGCGGAAGAGAGTCGTCGAGAAAAACAAGTGTCGTCAACAGCGGAAAACAACTCGGCACGAACCCACCACAATCAACATAATAGTGATCAAAACAATCAAAACAACACCTGGAGTCACCGTGTACCACAGAATGATTGGAGTCACCGAACACAACAACAACGGAACAACAGTCAGCCGCGGAACAATCGGTGGAACAACAGGGATGAACAACAATCACAGCAACCACAGCGATCACGTGACACGAATCAACAAATAAATCAGGTCACCACCGTTGAGGTCAGCAATGAAGATAGTGACACTTCACATGCTATCAATAAAATACAGAATACAGAGGAGTCATTCAGCCCATACATTCAGTGTATGATCGAAGGGGAGGAGATAGAATTATTAGTCGACACCGGAGCCACTATTAGTGTACTTACAAAAGAAGTCGTCGACATAATCGTCAACAAGGACCCAACCATCCCACAACTACCCATCAGTGGAGTACGTATAAGCAATGCAGTTGGCAAGCAGATATGTAAAATCTCAAAACAATTATTTTGCAAATGCCAATTCAACGAAGCCGTCATTCACGCCAACTTCATACAAGTGGAGGGACTTAACGAAAAGGGAATTATTGGAGCGGATATACTCAATCAACACGACGCTCAAATAAATTTCAGTAACCATACTATACAGTTCAAAATAAATAACATATTGTATTCTGTACCTTTTTCAAAGAAACGGCACAAGCCAAGGTCACTGAATGACAGTATACGGGAAATCACTTTGACAGATCATGACGAACAGACCAACACAGTCGACATCAGTCATGACGAACAACAACAGTTCAATGAAATCATGAGGAAATATCAACACATTTTTTCCGACAGCCCAGGAAAAATCAAAGACTTTGAATGCCAAATCCGAATCACGCCGGGTGAACCAATATACCAAAAACCATATCCAATCCCGATATCAAAAGCTATCAAAATTGACCAAGAAATCCAACGAATGTTAGATTTGGGAATAATCGAACACTCAAGCTCGCCGTGGTCCTCACCTATGGTAGGAGTCGAAAAAAAGAACGGAGATGTCAGAATATGTCTGGATGCCAGAAAAATAAACACCAGAATAATACCTGACAGAGAGAGACCTATGAACATGGACGACATCATGAACAGGTTCCAAGGGGTCAAATACCTCAGCACAATTGACTTAACCGCTGGTTATTGGCAATGTTCACTGAGGAGGGATTGCCGAGAAGTCACAGCATTTCTATACAAGGGACGAAATTATCAGTACAAAGTGCTACCGTTTGGGCTGGTCAACTCCGTAGCCGAGTTCCAAAAAATGCTCGATCGCATTTTGGGTCCCGAAATATTACAATTCGTAGCGATATACGTGGACGACCTACATATAACCTCGACCAGTTTCGCTGAACATTTAAAACACTTAGAAGCTATATTTCAAAAATTTGCAAAATATAACGTGAAAATCAACATCAAAAAGTCACATTTTCTAAGGAAAAAGTTAACGTTTCTAGGTCATGTGATATCTGAGAAGGGAGTCACTATGGATCCAGAAAAAGTGCAGACCATACAAAACTTTCAGCCTCCTCAGAACAAAAAACAAGTCCAAGCATTTCTCGGATTCATTAATTTCTATAGGAAATATATCAGAGATCTATCCAAGAACACAACAGTCCTCAGTGCTTTGACAAAAAAGGGTGTCTCGTGGAAATGGAACGTCCCACAACAACAAGCGTTTGATGAAATAAAGCTACAGTTTCTTGAAGACATCATCATACAATATCCTGATTTTGCAAGAGAGTTCTATATCAGTACGGATGCATCCAGCACACACCTGGGAGCCGAGTTGTTTCAAATAAACAAAGAGGGGCAACACCAAACATTGAGTTTTATCAGCCGCACTCTCAATTCAGCAGAACGAAATTATGGGACCACCGAATTGGAACTACTGGCCATAGTATTCGCCTGTAAAAAGTTCAGAAACTACATATTAGGGCACGAGACACATTTACTCACCGACCACCAAGCCCTCGCCTTCCTCAACAGCTGTCAGTTGCTCAATTCCAGATTGATCAGGTGGACACTTAAACTACAAGAGTAACACCTAACCATTCAACACATTCCGGGAAAAGAGAACGTGGGAGCCGACACACTCACCAGATATCCACAATCACCGAATGAACAACTGGGCAAGGATCAAATTCAAATAACCATCAACAAACTGACTCTAACGAACTATAGTGAAGAACTAATGAGTCAATTCGATCGTCTCCAAGAACTTCAACGAGGGGACAACAAACTACAGAAGATTTTTCAACAAATTGCTAGTAAGAAAAATCCACATTTTTTCATATTTAAAGATTTATTATTTACCAAAAATGAACACGGACGTTACATGGTCATGATCCCAAGCATCATGAACCAAGCGATCATACGAGAAACTCACGAGAGATATGGTCACATGGGAACATCTAAAGTATACCAAATGCTGAAAACACAATACAAGATGATCAACATGTACCGCACCATCAAAAAAATAGTCAAAGCCTGTGACATTTGTCAAAAATCCAAGTGTGACAACCAGACGGCCAGGGGACCGATGCGCAGCATCTTGCCCGAGAAACCTCTACAACTGGTATCTCTCGACCTCATGGGACCTCTACCAAGGGGACAGAGAGACGCCCGATACATCCTTGCAATACTAGATGTCTTTTCTAAATACATACGACTATATCCTATCAAAAAAGCAACAGCTGAAACAATACTACAAAAAATTATTAATGACTATATTCCAAACATTGGACATATAGAACAATTATTGACAGACAATGGGACCCAATTCCATAGAAAAAAATGGATCAAACAAACAAAAGCATTAGGAATTCATGTTCGGCGTACCACGACTTATCACCCGGAGGGCAATCCAGTCGAACGGGCTAACCGAGAGATAGACCGCATGCTACGAACATATTGTCATGCCAAACATACCAACTGGGTGAGGTGGATCCCAAACATTGAATATTGGATTAACCATTCACACCACCAATCAACGGGATATACACCGTATCAAGTTATGTACGGACAAGAACCAAACATCCGAATCACATCCAAGATACAATTTCCAGACTACGACGATGCCATCAACGATGAACCAGTTATCGAAATCGTACGGAAAAAGCTGAGATCTAAAGCAGAGTCAAGAAATAAAAACAAAGATCAACTAAAGAAATTCAGACATTACCAAGTTGGACAACAAGTCTTGATGAAAGAACACAAGTTATCATCGGCTGAGGATAATGAAATACATAAGTTTTTCCTGTTATACAAAGGGCCCTACACCATCATAGCAATCGACAAAAACAATACAGTGATGCTGGAAGACCAGTATGAACGAGCCATCAGGTGTAATATGAGTAATATTAAACCATACCACACCATGGTTCCTACGAAGGACAAAGTTTTGTGTGTTCCTCCTGATCCTGGAATAGCCAGTGATCAACCTTCTCATCCTTCTTCTCATCCCAATTAAAATAACTAACCTTATCAATGACCATGATGTATTCACTTCCTTTAGGCCAAATCATTAAAAATCATGGACATTGATCAATTAGTAGAAGAACGAGTGTTGGAACTGTTCGGGCCTGAAACAAGCGAACTAGACGAAGATTATCAAACAGCTATAACACTCCAACGCGTTCAACTCCTGCCTCTATCAACAATCGACACCACAAACCAATTAAAGGCCCAGGCAAAATACGACCGCGAAGCCGCCGCCAAACTGACTAAATACTCATTGGAGCCAACTTTCAACATGCCAAGCACAATCCGAGCCATACCTATAAACAATAATGAAAAGGGGAACGCCGATCCGGAAACAACGCAATCATCATCGAACAACGAAGATCCAGGCACCTCACAAGACACCCAGACTATTCTACAAGCCAAAATGAGCAACAATAGTAAACGCAAGGCTCAATACAAGGAGAACAGGAGGATGGCCAGGCAACAAAAACGCCAGCGACATCAAGCCGCCCACTCTACAACTAAGTAAAAAGACTTCAGATAAAAGTAAAATAATATATATATATTTCAAAATTCAAAATCAATGTCTCGTCACGGATAATTTTTATTCGTAACTTTTCGATCACCATATCAAAATTTCAATCCAAAATCAGCAAAACAGAAAAAGTAACCAATAAAAAAGGGGACTATGTAACGAGACAGAATCTACCCACAATTTAATGTTCGCTAAATACAGATAACATACAAAATCAACAGCGCGCATAGCGATGAATTCGCGAAATAAGTCTGTCGGCCGCCGAGCACCACAGCGCCGCCGTCCGACAACGATGTAGCTAAAATGAGACGTTCAAATAACAATGCATGAAAGATTCAATAGATGGCGTATACGTACCACCACACTTCGCCCCGGTACATATTTAGGGTAATTATACCTAAATAAAATCATTAATATACACCCCGTCAATGTGTGACACTAAAGAGGCCATCAGAAATGCGCCTTGTCATACCTAGAATACCTCAACACTCCGTGAAACCACGGAAAAGTACGCAAAACTTATACACAAAAGTATCGTTGTTATTCACGGCGGTCACTGAGACAGTCAGCAAATAGACCCCGTGAATAGCACCAAAATCAT
>NW_019101040.1:0-18405 GCF_001856785.1 Myzus persicae
TAAATTTACAAAAATTAAAGGAAAACGTCAATATTTTCAAAAATATTTTTTTTAGGTCTTTTAATTTTGGATACAACAAACCGTTATACAATTAATATTACAAAAAGAAGGTTAATGAGTGTAGTGGGGGTTGGAGTATATATGCGAAGGTGGCAAATCAGTGATAGCACTTTGGATCAATAAAAAAGATAGTTTTATCGACATTTTCAATATATTTTACATTTTTTTGACTATTAAAACATTTTTTTTAAGTTTCTGGTTTTTTATAATATTTGATTTTTGTTATACATTGTGTATTATTTTTATTTTACTCCATGTTAACCAAGAATCACTGTAGAGCTGTGTGAATAGACTTATGGTATAAAAAAGAAAATACATAAGTTCTTTGACCGACCCCTATATGTTTTTATAATTTTGATGAATTTCATATAAAATTATACTAAATAAAAAAATTTCTTAATATTATTTTTTTGATATTGTGTTTAATACAATTACTTATGAATAAAATTGAGTCACACTTCAAGTTTTTTCTCAAAATAACCAAAAACGTATTTAGTATACAGTAATACAATTTTGGAAAATTCTAAATCAGCGAATTGATTTAGTCCTAATGAAATTAGCATTAGAATTACGTAATTTCTGGTGATTTGAATAATAACAAAAAAAATGTTATAAAATGTATCGTTTGCCGTTTGCCAACTAGATCCACTTTGCTTAAAGCAACTACACCACAAATTGAAAGTCATAGCTATTTGTCTTCTATAAAACATGTAGGGACATTAAAGGATTTAAGAAAAAAAACATGTGTTCATTAATTATAAAATCTACATTTGTCGCTCTTCTCAGAATTTAAAATACATACCTACCTAATTTTGCAAAACTAATAAAAAAAAATGTGTCAAATGCCTGTCATTAAAAAATACTTTGTAATATATGGGCTTAACGTAAATCTCTGTTCATAATAATTAATCATTAAGTTCAAATTTTAAACATATATTCCGCCACGATATATTTATAAACACATATGTCCTTTGATCCAAAGTACTGCAAATGTATTGAAAAAACCATGTCCTTCCTATCAAATAATTTTAAGTGATGCAAATATACAATTCGCTTACATACTTTATAACATGAACTTGTAACAATAATAAAAAAGTATTTTTTTTTTCCAGTTAATATACGTACGTGAATCTTATGTTTTTTGTTGGAAATAGTAGTATCATGTTTTTATTTGTATAAATGAAATGCATGAGCCTGGAACCAAAATATGTATGAAAGTATCTTCCGATTGATTCCACTTGGAAATGAGCGCTAAGAAGTCATATATAAACTGTCTTATATCACAGATATAGAAGATAGATTGTTAAGAACTCCTGGATATTACATATTGTATTTCGAATATATATCTATATATGTTGAAAACATATATAGAAGTATTTCATTACAATCATAATGCATCATAGAGAGTGTGTGTGTGTGTCGTACGACGCTGCTACCGTGGGATCCGCTGAATAAGGGATTTTTTGATGTGAACGGAGCACCGTCGCGACAACACACAGGGAGTCAGTCAGTCGTATTATAACCAGTGTTAGATTAACAATTTGTAGCTATACTAAAGATTTTTACTACCAATTTCAATAAAAATACATTAATTATTTTAATATTCAATTGGTGCGTACGCTTTATTTTTTTTGTTGTGTGTAAAATCCATAACAAGATGGATCTGTTCTAAATGATAAGCGATAAGCGTGATGCCTCGATTTAGAGAAATAGGGATTTATTTTGATACACCTATTTAGATATAAATAGATTGTAGAATTTTACTCCTTGGAACAATTCATATATACACGCCGATCAAACACATAGTTCGACGGACAAAAAGTTAATGTTGCATGTCGCTATGGAAACCCACAGGTCACTGTGCTGTAAAAAGTTTATATAGATATACAATTTGTACGTAAACAATTTATTTTTACCGATTTCAACCCTTTAAAATCAAAATTTTGAAAATCGTGTGACGTTGTGACACTTAGGATGGTATTTTTAACAATTCTGTGAAAAAAAAATTGGAAAAAAGTTAAATAGCGTCGTCACAAAATTGGTACATAAAAAAGGTCTGCTCTTAATGTCAGACAAAGTGGGTAAATAATTTAAATTATAAATTACTATATTATATCAGTAGTTATTGGTTGTCATGTATGTAAGTTATAAAGTATTAATGTATAAAAAAGAAAAATAATGGTAGTAACCGGCAACCACATTTCTGTCTTATGAACAATATTTTTGGCTACCTATTTCAATATCATGCCAGATAGATGTACCATTGACCTGTATATAGTACTTAGTTAACTTGTTAGGAGTGAGATATAGATAAAATCAAAAATGCACAACTTAGTGTATCTTATATATGCATCATGTGGATTGGTACCCGGATGTTCGATCAATTATTCATATATGTTTCGAGGTGCTGAGCTTTCGATTTGGTATAAAATGTTGTTAAACATTAATAATTTTCTTTAAAAAAGAATCGCTTCAATTCTTTTTTATTTTACGAATAAATTTAAGAAATAAATGTATAATTTTATCAAGAATGAAACAACACACAAAAAATCAATATAGAACAATCAATTTATATTTTCGTTAAGGCTATGATAATTTAGATGTAAATATCTGAACTGTTTTAAGGGTTTTTGATACAACAAATTCGCTAATTGAATGACTGCTTAAATCGAATTTTGACGTTCTAAGTCTATTCAAACTATCAATTACAAACTGCCGTTATCAATATAGTAAACGGTTAAAGAGTTCATAAACTTTTTTAATGGTAAAGGGGGAAGGGGATTTTCGATAGAGATTTGAAATATTGGTGCCTAAGTTATTTTGTCTCTATTAGCTTTAAGTGTGAGCATCGGTAGAGAATAGGGGATAAGACTCGCATTTTTAACATACTAGATAATTTAAACATCATATTGTTATAGTAGAAATGTTTACACACTACGCCAACGGCCCACCTCAATATTTCCAAGATAACAGCATACGAAGAGAAACCTTTCAATAACATAATTAAGGGAGACATCTAAGGTTGCAAAATGTATCGTTTTTGTCATTTAAACGTTACACAGTTTTAATGTATAAAGTTATTGTACTTAGAAACGTTATTTTACATTTTCGTAAATAATAAAAATATTTTTAAATATTATTTAAGCTTTTTGGTTTACTGTTTAACGTTATTTGGAAATTATAAATTAATGAAAAAAAATGAAATTTATTCTATTGCTTACTTCGAATTTTGAAGTTCTAACTTAATTTAAACTATCCATAAGTGTTTTTATCAACAATAGTAATAGAATTAATAAGTTCTATTTATGTGGTAAAATAAATAAGAGATTTGCCTATCATTAGAAAAATAATTTACAAAAAAATTCAAAGTGCAGCTACTCAAGTTTTTAATGTTCTGCTGAAGAATTTGATATTTTTAGGCAGAACATATTTTGACTTTTGGTTCCAAGACTTCATAATTCTAAAAACTCGGATGCTTTTAAATAACATCCGTGTTACATTACAAAATATTTAAGTATACGAGTGATATTGTTGTTGTTTTATTAGTTTATTACAACAATTTTGTTATTTAATATTTAACAGTTTTTTTTTCATTATTTTTCAGAATTTCGTATGAAACATTTTTTTTTAATCTCATAATTAATTTTTTGATTGCACCGTCACGGTCGATATCACAATTTGCTCCGACGACTTAGTGAATAGCGAAACGGCCAATATCATCTTGCGGGTTCAATTCCAGCCTGGAACTCAGATACTTTGTATTGTTTACTACAATGTTGTGTTTCATACAAACGCAAATCGAAAAACCTGTGTGTCGTGATACCTGACCACGATACCGGCCGTGACTATTTTTTCTTACCTTCTGTAAAAAAACCTCACTTCATCCATGCGTATTCAAATCAAGCTTTTTTTTTTAATGTTTCCATTTAAATTTACATAGAAAATATTTGTATTTCTTAATATTAGTTTTTTAATCAATTCAAAATCATAGAAAATAGACTTTTCAAAAGCAATACATTTTGATTGAATGCAGTTTTTCCTGATTGTTAGGTACATTGTGTGTAGCTACAATTCTATTTTCGTGACGTGGTTTATTCATAACCATTCCGGTAACGTTTTCAATGTCATTGATCAATGCAAACATTTAAGTATAATATTTTTAGTACATTTTGTCATAGTGGGTGGGGATTAAAAATATTACAACTTTTTATTTTCATAAAAATTTTGAAGCGATCCAAACTATATGTTACAAATAATTGTTTAATACTAAAAAATTAGTGTTTTACTGGAAAGAATTGAAAACTTTTCAAATAGATCAATTTGTTTTCCTTTCATATTATTATTTGGTTATGTTTGAAATACGCATACCTATTCATTATTACCTGGTAATTTATAACTATTTATTTTATTTTATTACAGCTACAGCTCGTACGTAATCAATTAAAAATATATATAACAGAAATAACAGAATATATGACCTTATTTTAAACTGTTTATGTACATGATATAATTATTACATAATCACTACAAATTATTATAATTCATTAATTCATATGCATGACTACCGTCGTTGGATCGTTGTAAGATTCTACGCAATTTAATGTTTTGTAGAAGGACATAATAAGTCATCTATATAATTTGTTTCTTAATTTATGAATCATAAAGTACCTAAATATTTTATAATTTATTATTTTATTTATAGCATTTGCACCTGGTACGTGAATATACTATATATTTTTTAGTAATTTTAATTTTGAACTTCGATTCATTTGATTTTTATCTTGTATGTC
This sequence comes from Myzus persicae, assembly GCF_001856785.1. Taxonomy (NCBI): domain Eukaryota; kingdom Metazoa; phylum Arthropoda; class Insecta; order Hemiptera; family Aphididae; genus Myzus; species Myzus persicae. The sequence goes on from NW_019101040.1 coordinate 4,851, forward strand.
AAAACTTTTATAATATTCACCATTCTCCAACCTCTACTTATATTGTTTTAACCTCCTTAAATTTGTATGTATAAAACCGTTCAGTTGAGGTTTATCATCTAAATATTGAGTCAAACTATTCACCTTCTTCAACAATATTTTGACCCTGAATTCATGAACTTATTAAAAAAATAAAGCAATATTCTCAATAGGGAACGTATGATATGTAAATACATATTATTTTGGAATGATATATTTTTAATCTTATAAAATATATGCACGAATTAGATCATTTTGATTAAAAAAATAAAAATATTTCTTTGCAGATTTTAGTTTAAATTTTAGTAACTAAATTTTCTATTTTTCCGATTTTCTTATGGATTTTTGACGACCCTCAAACATTATCTGATTTATTGAAATGGAATCCACTATTAAACGCACCATTGATCAGTTAAGTTTTAACAATTTTTTTTTATCTTCTACTAGAACAAATTACTATGTTGTTAACTTTTTTTTTTTTGAAACTGCGTAACTTCTTTCCCATTGCTTCTGCGTAGGGATTTAAAGAAAGTAGAGTCGGTGAAACCTTTGACGGTCGCAGTAAAATGGGCCGTTTCCATTTTCCTCCAAAAACGAGATACCGTTTTCCTCCACTGCCCATTTTTCTCCAATAAATAATAAAATAGTTTTTATAAATATTTTATGGATAGCAAAAAAAAAAAATTGTCAGGTCATTATGTTCAATATTAATAAAATAATTTGTATAATGCAGAAAGCTCTAAATAAAAAAAAAAATATAATAATAAAGTAAAATAATAAAATAGTTAATAAAAATAAAAATGAATTGAATATACCTATTATTATATTTTTTTATAATTATAAGACATTTCAGCAACAAATGAATACCTGTTTAAAAAAAAAATTAGACATGTTTTATTATTTTTATTCAATTAATATGAATAATTATTTTACTTTTTGTAATAAATTACATACCTAGAAATGTCTTGGTTTTGCAATTTAATAATTTCGATTGCTTGCTCGGTAGTCTTTTGATTTTTTCGGAGTATGAATACTTCTTATTTTACAATAAATATCAGTTTGAATTTGTTTCACAATATTGAGCCACATAAATATATTTGGTTTTTCTTTATAAAAATTTTCTTTAAAATGCGAATGGAATGACTCACAAGAATTGGTAGTTCGTAATAACGAAGATAATGATTCTGACCAAATAAGTGGTGGAAATGTAGCATTTTCTGAAATGTACGTGTCTGTTAAATAGTCAGCATAATGATTCACTCTATTATCGTTAGGTATTATTGCTCATAGAATCGTCAATAAAACAAGAAGAAACTTCTTGTGGAGTTAGAAATGTAAGCCCAATCGTATTTCTAAAACAAGAACCAATTTCAGAATTTTTTTCTTTATACTCTTGAACTAAACCAGGACTTTGAATTTTTTGAAACCATAATTGCGTCTGATGAAACCTACAACCAACTATTAGTGTATTAGGCCATACTATAGAAACAGCATCATGAATAGCTTTCTCAAAATCAATTGTGATTGATTTTGGATTTATTGTCAATTTTAATTCAATACATTTAAGTATAATATGATTAAATGTATTAACATATTTGTCAGTGGATTTATTAACTAGAAGACAAAACACAACTGGTATGTAATGTCCGTCTTTAAATGTATTGTAAACATTTGGTTAAAATGTTTGGCACTGTATGTAAATGTACCATCGCAATAAATAATTTCAGATTCACATGAAAATTTTAAGTTTTGGTAACAAGAAAATATTAACACGTTTTTATCATCATCATTAACAAGTAAAAATTGTTCTTCGAAAGTAGTCTTAATGTCCATATTATTAATTGCTTAATGTACCTCTTCAATATTTTTCGGCAGGTCCGGCAGCAAAGATTGATCTGCATAAATATTTTTCCTAATTTTATGAATATCGGTATTATCACAATTTGAACAGTCTGCAGAACTTTGTTTTAATTCCTTAAGTATTACTTTTTTTGGTCTTGAGAATAAATCGTCAATTGCTTTTCGTTTACATGCGTTATTCACTATTTGTCGATTTATTTTTTTTGGTGATGGCAAATGATTTGGATGTACATTTTTTATGTAATTCATCGGCTCCTATTTCATCAGTTTTATTAGTGTATATAACTGCTTGACAAGTAGTCAAACAACATCGCCAACGTCATAATCCAGATTTTAACTCATATGCTAAAAAATATTTGTAGTCATCACGAATTAACAAACGTTTTTCACGAGAACTTTCAATAAACGTCGCTTTTTCAGACATGTTTAAATTAAAATATATGTAATATGAAAAATTAGAACTACAAAGACATTCAACACTATAGACACTATTGACTATTTGACGTACAGTTCGCTACTAAAAATATAGTCTTATTGATGCGAGTATATCCTATATACATTCGCAGTGTGTCTGTCTCACTCAATGTGTGTAATCATAATAATAAGTAACAACTGATACACAATATAACAATATATAAGTATATAGGTATATCCCCGTATGGAGTATGTACTTATCTTTATTAGGCTTAAGCGATAGATGATATAGATAGACAATACCAGAGTGTAGTCATTAACCTATAAGCGCAAAATGTGATCCTATTCCTAGCTTTAATTTATCTTTATAAAACGGAACGTAATACTACAACAAAAATATTTGCTAAAATATTGGAGGATAATAGACATAACTTTAGTCGAAAATAATATGGAGGAAAATGGAAACCAACCTTTTTTTTGGGGGGGGGGAGGAAAATGGTCAGTGGAGGAAAACGGTATCTCGTTTGTGGAGGATAATAGAACCGCTCGTAAAATGACAGTAGGATGTCGTCTTTAGTCTGTTTTGACCTAAGGAGTGGTTGATTCTGATTTCCTCCTCACGATGGTTGCCGTCTAGCTGTTTGGTCCATATTAAATGCTAGCCTCTCCTTTGCTTATTTTTCACGTTTATCCTGTTCTCTGGCTATCAGAATGCGATCATCCATCCTCACGAATTCAGTGCCATAGACATTTGCCTGCACTAAAAGGCGTAGCCTAGAGTCTTGGTTTTCAAGCATGTCGTCTGTCGGCAGGCCGCACAGAATCCTCTTCGGCATCAATAACATTCGGGATTCCTCTGAGAGTTTTTGTCATCGAGATTTGCACTATGCCCCAGCTGCAGGGACATTGTAAAATAGTGTGAACTGTAATATCTTCGGGATCGAACAGTATCCACACGTGCAGTCTCCCGCAATTTTTGTGTCTTGAGGATAACTTCAGTTTTGTTTCATATTTTAATTTTTTTTTCATACTTTGATATTTTTATTACAATAAAGACCCCATCTATCAATATTTCGATCGATTTCAAATTAGACTGTATCTATAATTTAAATATAGATTCATTAATAATTTCACATAAATAAAAAATTAATAAAATTTTCTATTTTTCAGGTAAAGTAATGATCAGTAAGTGTATACGTTACCGTTAAAGTATCAAACCAGTTATTTTATAATTTAAATTTTAAGGTAACGTTTTAGTTAAAGTGTTTACATTCAAATTATATAAATACTTTATCTTGAAAATTCATAGAATAACTAGTTATATTATAAAATTACAGATTATGAACCGTTTAAGTGTTTAAATTAATAACTAAAACGGATAAACAAATATTAGAAATATTATCGATATTATAAATTATTCTAAAAAAATTCTAATGAATCATAAAAATGAATAATCATTAAAAAAAAAAATATTTTGTACAAGATTGGTTTTAGATCTATCTTAGTCCTGTGTAAAATTGTTTTAATATTATATTACAATTACAATTATATTATCTACACTGTTTGTCAAAACGAGTACACGATTGATTTTGATGACATTTTGAATTTCACAAAACACCATTTTTATGGCATATACATCGATTAGTGGTGCATTTAGTGATACAAGTGCATTTAAAAAAACCTTGTCCATTTCCAATTGATTGTTCTGTAGTTGCAGATCGTAGAGAAATTGGTTTTTCTTGAGGAATTGCGCTTAATGATATTTTTCGGAACAGGTAGTGAATTGGAAACGTGCATATAGCTGTTTTAAAATACCTATAATTTTAAAAATTAAGGTATTATTTTTTTTTTTTTTTGAAAATTGCCTGATGGCTTTTTTATTATAACGATCAATGATCTTTAACAATACATTTCAGAGGTATACATAAATATAAAATACTAATGAATAATATATTTTTGTAGATATATATAAACAAAAACATGTTTGGGTTATCACTCCCAATGGAGAGGCCCGGTCTTAGTCTAACATTTTATACTAAGTCATATGGTCTTCGGCGTTTGAGACGCCTTATGTCTTGAGAGTTGTCAAGTAGTTGAATTGCTACTGGATTGGTGTGTTGATCTAGTCTTGTCTCGTGTTTTCGGGCAAACTTTGTAATCTCGTCCTGGAATGAGGGCATCATCAAGTCTCGGTGGATAGTGTCATTTCTGTCGTACCGGTACGCTGCGACAAAAGTACGGAGAGCAATGTTTTGACAGCGTTGAATAATCTCAATATTGGACTTACTGGCACAACCCCAAAGTTGTATTCCATAGGTCCATATTGGTTTAATTATCGCTACGTACAAAAGACGTTTGCTTGTAAGGTCTAGTTCAGAGTGTCTTCCGATTAGCCAGTAAAGTTTCCTCAATTTATCTTTAATTTGCAACTTTTTCTGTCGAACGTGATGTTTCCAGTTTAATCGCGAGTCAATGTGCATTCCTAGATATTTTGCAGCATCGTTCTGTGGGATGATCTGTTGATCCAACATTACTGGACAATAAACACTTTTACGCAAAGTGTAATTTACGTGTACCGATTTGTCACTGTAAATTTTGATTTTCCAACGCTTAGTCCAGTTGCAGACGTTGTTAAGTGTTCGTTGAAGTTGATCAGTCGAAGTCAGCTGATCTTCATCAGTTGCCAATATTGCTGTGTCATCGGCAAACATGGCTGTCATTGAATAGTTGTTAACTGGAATGTCATCTGTGTAAAGTAAGTACAAAGTAGGTCCGAGGACACTTCCTTGGGGTACTCCAGCTGATATGTTTTTCCAGTCAGTTATTGCTTCTTCGTGAATAACTATGAACTGACGTTCAGACAGATAGGACTCGATAAGTGCGCACCAAGTATGCGGCAATTGTTCGCGTAGCTTAATAAGTAATCATTTGTGCCAAACATTATCGAAAGCTTGCGCAATATCGAGGAATACTCCACAGCAGTATTTTTTTTTCTTCCAGTGCCTTGTTTATTATATTTGTGACACGATGGACCTGTTCAATTGTTGAGTGTTTACTCCGGAATCCGAACTGGTGTTCAGGAATAATCTGTTTTACTTCTATTATTGGTTTTAGACGCTTTAAAAGTAATTTTTCGAATAATTTAGATAAGCTTGGAAGAAGCGATATAGGTCTGTATGAAGTTACTTGTTCAGGAGGTTTTCCTGGTTTAAGTAGCATGATGACTTGAGCTCGTTTCCATTGTTTAGGAACGTATTCTGTACGCAAGATGGCATTGTAGATGTGTGTTAGATGAATCATAGCCTTTTTGGGTAGTTCTTTCAGTATTTTCGGGTTTATTTGATCGTAGCCCGGTGCTTTTTTTATATTGATATTCGTATCGATTTCTTTAGCAATTTCAATTGGAGTAAAGTACTTAATCTTTTCGCGTGTTTCGCTCAATGGTTGATTCTGTTCTATATCGAGTTCAGAAGCGATATTGTTCGGCTGAAATGCATGTTCCAGATGACGTGCATACATTTCAGCTTTGTCTTGGTCACAACGTGCCCATGATCCATCTTCCTTGCGAATTGGTGGTACATAGGCTCTAGGTCTTTTCATTTGTTTTGTAGCCTTCCATAACGAATAGTCAGAGTCTTTTGTTGCTGAAAGGTTACTCAAGTAAGATTTGAACGTTTCGTTTTTGACTTCTTTTATTTTATTATGTAAAAGTCTACTAGTGCGGTTCCAAATAGTTTTATCCGATGGATCTCTCGTTCGGAGCCATTTTTTCCGCGCTTTTCTCTTTTCTTTTACTAGTTCCCTGACTTCCATTGGGTAGGTGATTTCACAATTTGTTCGTGCTGGTATATCAGGTGTTGCCAATTTTGCTGCCCTGGCAACGTTGTTAGTTAGCTGTTCAGTGGCGCTATCAATTTCAATTGGTATTCTAAGTCTTACAGAGAGGGTAATCATTTCTTCAAGATTAGCTCTGAAGAGGTCCCAGTCTGTTTTTTTATTGGTGAGCGACACCTTGCATTGTTTTTTTATAACATTTGAACTTAGAGTGAGAAGAACTGGTATGTGGTCCAACGTTAATTCTATGAGATCTATTATTTCGACGTAATTAGAGGATATACCTTTCATTACAAAGAAATCTAATAAATCCGGAATCTTATACTAGTCAGTTGGGCAATACGTTGCTTTTCTTGTGGAAATGATTTCAGCATTGATATTGTTTGCAGCTTTTAATAGAGCGCATCTTTTGGGGTGATGAGTCTCGAACCCCAATGAGTATGTTTGGAATTATAGTCTCCTCCAGCTATGAATCTAGCGCCCAAAGTATGGAAAAATTCAGTAAACTTGATTTCATCTGCACCCCATTGCGGTGGACAGTAAATTGCAGTGAATATGAGGTTTATACCGTCATTTACGACAACGCTGGTAGCTTGAATATGGTTTTCAGAGTATTTGTCATGCTCATGATGCTTTATAGAATCTTTTATTATTACAGCTGAGCCTCCTCGAGCTTTACCACTGGGATGTAATGTAATGTATGTTTGGTAGTTTCTAATCTTCAGAAAGGTCCGCGCTGTAAAGTGGATTTCTGATATAAGAGCTATATCGATGTAATCTCTATGTAAGAGGTCTTCAAGTTCCTGTTTGCGCTGTACTAACCCATTGGCGTTCCAAGTTATGATCTGAAGTGTAGGGATCATTTATTTTTCTGTTTGGCATTTTTGGACTTGTTATGTATTGTTTCTAACTTGTCCATTATCGCTGTGATATTTGCTAGTGTTTGTGTTACATTGGTTAACACAACTAATATATCATTGAGCCTAGGTTCATTGTTTTCCTTAGGTTGTTGTACAGACACTTGAGGTGTAATTTGGTTATCTTTTGAAGTACTTGGAACACTAGCCATCTGCGCATATGAAATGTTTGTTGTCACAGGCTGAGCTGGTTTCTGTTGTATCCTTTGTACAAAAGTGAATTTTTTTGGGTGTGCTTTTTCTGTTGCTTTTTTATAAGCAGAGCATCCTTTCCAGTTGGCTGTGTGATTTTCATCACAGTTTGCACATTTTGCTTTTGACTTTTTAGGTTTAGAACAGTCTGTGGTTCTATGACCTTCGCCACACTTAACACATACAGCAGATCTGTGACAGTAGTTTTGTGTGTGCCCGAATGCTTGACAATTTTTACACTGCGGTACTTCTTTATTCTTACGCGGAGGTTCTATTTTTATAACCTGATGGCATAGCAATTTTATGCTATATATGTCTTTATTATTCTCCCTTGGTTGTAGGTCAACGAAAAATAATGGTAAACGTATATGAGTCCATTCGCTGTTTTTGTTTTTAGGATCGGATTTTTTCTTTATCTGAATATTGGTTATTTTTATTACTTCATGACCTTGGTCGTACAGTTCGCTTTTTATTATTCCCGGATCTGAGTCATGATTTATACCTCGTAACACAACTCGAAATGGTTTTTCACTTTTTAATTGATACCGATGGTATTCAACATTATTTTCTTCTAGCATTTTTATCGTGCTTCTAAATTGATTTTCGTTTGTCGTCAATATTTTCGTCTCATTGTTTGATATAATTTTGAATTTTTGTTCGTATCCGGCTGGTTCTTCGCACGTTAGTAGTTGTTTTAATTTATCAAAGTGTTTCACGCCTTTAATGGTTATTGGAGGAGGTTTATATACTTTTTGAGTATCACCACTAATTTGTTTTTTGGTGTTTTTTTGTGTTTATTCTTTTGAACCTACGTTAACATCATCTGACACTGATACATTAAGAAATGTAGTTTTTAATTGTAACCTTTTAGTTTCCAATGACAGTTCGTCATTTTTTAATTGTAATAATTGTTGACTCGCCTGTAGATCTGCGACTTCGAAGCAAAGTTGTTCATTAGTTTGCATTAATTCCGATATCGCATTTTGCATTTGTGCAAACGTTGGCTGTATATCCATGTTGGCCTGTATGGCAGTGCACGTCACGCGACGGTGGAAACCACCGGTACGCCGTTACACGTGTGACCTACTTAGTTATATTATGTGAACACTCACCAATGTCCTGTCTGCGTGGTAAGCATTTTTGATGATACTTGAATTACTGAAAATAACACTACGCGTACGTACTATACCCGACTACCCGAGTGCGGAAACATACGTGTTGCTCGTTCAGCAAGCAAATCGCAACTGAGGTATTATTTAAGTTTAAATTAAATTTAAAAAAAAAAAAAAATGAATAAATCTTATACGTACCACTTTCACATCCAAGTTGATAGAATCCGTCTTTAGTAATTTTGAGAACCACAGCAATTACAGATCGGGTATCTCCCCCCTCTATCAACATCAGGAATTTTAAGCTGAACAATTGAACTTTTTTTTACTACTGGAAATTTAGCATTTGATTTCAAATTTTTGTTTGGATAAACAGTTAGAACATGTATACACTTCGCACTTTGGCTAAATTTTTCGGATGTTTCTTGAAAATTGTGTTTCAGTAATATTGAGCTTCTGGCTGGTGTTGTATTTTGTACTTGAATATATTTATTTTCGTCCAATCCTAGAATTTTCTCTACAAAAGTTTGGTGATAGACATTTTCTTCTGAGGTGTTCTGGTATAGTAAATAATATGTGCATTTACTATGTTCCTAATATAATTTCAGTAGAAACTTTAGGATACCATCTAAGCCATTTCCCACATGACTATTATAGCTTGACAACTGATCGGATCAATCGATCCCGGCCATTCGAGCAATATAATCAAAAATAATTTGTGGTTACACTACAGCTTCATTTTTTCTATTTTCCTTTCTAATGTCCACCATATTTAAATTATGACATGTAGATAGCATTGTTACGTCTCGTTTGTTACTCTACTTTTCATCAACTATTAAATTAGAATTTTATTTCCCAAAAATTTGACCAAGTAATACTATTGCTTTTCTGACTTCCGATGAATTCACTCTGTTTCATTTCAACGTACTAATTAAACTCGTATCTATTTCTATAAGTTCATTTGCAAGAATTATTATTGTACACAAATTACTGGGAATAATTTTTCTACGAACATTTAAATACCGATCACACAAATCTAAAACCACTATAGGTACATCTAAAACGTTTTCTTTGAGAATGAGTTTTTCCTACGTAATTTATCTAAATGGCACTATTTTTTCGACTACTGCTATCGTACTATCAGGTTCCAACGTTTTTTGAAAATTTCAACAATTTTAATCACTAAATTTGTGATTTTGAAAATTTTATCATAATCCGGAGCTTCCTCATTATTTGATAAATTAAAAAATCTCAATCACAGCTCAAATCTATTTCTAGACATAATCATACTAGCCACGGAATTCTTATACCAAGTTTTGATTTAATGCTAGTGATAGGTTAAATATTGTGCTTGCCTAAATTATGAATGGTTACAGACAAATGAGTATGATTAAATGCAATAAAAAAGATTTACCTGACCACGTTAAGAACAAAAAGTGTGTAGTTTGTTGATGAAATACTGAAACACTTATTTTTCATTCAATTCAAATTTTATTTCAAATAATTACTTAAAAACAATAAGTGGCGTTCACTACAGCGGCGCAAGTAAGGTGAGCTTTGTATGATTTGAATATATGTGGAGATTTAATTTAAGTGTTTTTAATCTAAAGAGTTATTGACATATGTTACATAACCAAAAATAATTTGAAAATGTCCCAATATAATTTTTTTTTATAGACCTAGCAATTCGATACCTTAACTTTATAATCGGTATTTATAATATTATAAGTCAAGTGTAAAACTTAAAATTGATTATGAATACTTAGTACTTACAGTAATTATGTAGTGTTTATAGTATATATTCGATGTCAAACAGGGAATTTTATATCGTAAAGTATAAATACAGTGTTGAAATGCTGTTAAAATGTTTGTTCTTTAAGACATAATGCATTTATTTTCAAATCCAAAGAGAAATATGTTGTGCATTGAAAATGAAACGGTAAAGTCTATGCTGACCAACTGAATCATAAAATAACAAGATATAATTTACACTTTACATTTACAAGATTACGACTTGTCTGTATTTTCTAAGAAATAGTTATTTGTTTACAAAGATTCGTTATATTGAATGTCAGCTGGGCTTACACAAGTGGGCTGTAGAGGGCGAGAAGGTGTTAACGATGTTATGGTTCTATTTACAATACAAAGAGAACATTTAAGTCTGTGTGAGTCGGAGTTGACCATCAGCGGTACTTGACATATCAAGCAGCTAATTGCATGCCATCATCCTGGGCTCCTAGTACCTCGACCAGCTTGGTGTTGTCGCTTTCGGTCTGGGGCTTGTCTGTAATCCAGCCACACTCAACGCAGCTCTTGGCGTCGATCTCCGGGTAGCGATAGTTTTCGAGCCAGACGTCTCCTGACGGCTGGATTGGCACAACTTATGCGAGTGGCTGGTAGTACGATTTACAATGTTGCTGAATTGTGGCCTATGGTACTGGATGAACGCTGGTGCTTAGGTCGCCACTGCTGTGAAGCCGAAAAGCCTGTATGATCGGGTCTTCAAGTTGTTGTAATATGTTTAAATGTTTTTGGAAGTCTGATTCTCCATGCTGGGTGTCACAACATTTATACACATTTTCTAGTTGTTATTGCGGTCTACGATTGGCTAATGTTTTTGCCTTAATCGCATCGTTTCAATTTTACTCAACTTGAGACTCGTGCTGGTCTCACCTGTGTTAACCGCATTGAATTAGCTTGTGGTTGTTATTTGTGGTTATTGGTCCAGACAAGAACTGTTCTAATTGTGTGAGGACATCTGTTTGGTAACATAATTATTGATAACAATTTTCAATCGAAATAAATAGTACTCATATAATTTAATTTAATTTAACCAAATCGAGATATTTTAAAATATATTATTATTAATAATTTTTTTTTTCAGATGATGCTGGTAAGCAATCATATTTTTTTTTATGATCTTTGTTCTTACAAGTTTTTCATTACGACAAGCATAGGGGGGAATCCATTGAAGTTTCTGATGAGCTAACATAATAAACATACATGTGTGAATTGGGAAGGGGTTTAAGAAAATGTTGAGGAATTTCTGAGGAAATGACAAGGAATAGTAAAAGGTCCCGAAATTGATCGGGAAATTTATGTGCTAATCATATTGTGTCTCTGGAAAAAAATATTATAAGGATCTGTCAAAATTGTGAAATTAAAACATAATTTATAATAAATAAAAATTGTTTACTTTTTCAGTTTTGGCGGGTATGTAATTAGTTTTATTAAAATTAGTTTGTCTTATTTTCTTTTTTCTTACAAAATTGTTTATTATGAGAAGTATAGGCGGAAATCAATTTCATTTTGAGGGAGAACTAAAATTCTAAAAATTAAATCAAAGTTAAGGTTGAGGAGGTTTTTTATGATCAATCTATATCATTCCCTAAACCAGACTTTCCCAAACTGTGGGTCGCGACCCAGAAGTGGGTCGCGATTATACTTTTGGTGAATCGCGCTATTTTTTTAAATAATACAAAAATATAATCATCTATTACTTTTCGTTGATGTTCGAAGTTCAAATTCAGCTTTATCGTCAATCCTTATCTGTGAGTGTGACAATTACGAGTTTACTAGCGGCCGTGTCAAATGGTATATATTATATTTATTATACTTTTTTTTCGTAATTACATACAATTTAATAAAATAGTTTAATTTTCTGTTGTATGGTACAAAAAAAAAAGGTCATTCATTGATATTGTGGGTCGCCATATTTTAAAAAATTTTCAAAATGGGTCGTACAATAAAAAGTTTGGGAACCTCTGCCCTAAACTATTATAGAAGAATAAGAAGATTTCCTTTTGAAAACATATTCAATTTATATCTTATCAGTTAAAATAGTCTTCAAGTTATACTCCTAAATGTTAGTTCTCAGTCTAAATATGGGAATGATTAATTTCTTTACTATGAAAATTATTTTATTTAAATAATATTTTTTTTTTTTTTAAATAGCTGGAAGAGGTGGTACGTAAACAGTTTTGTTTTTCTTATAATTTTATTTATTCTTAAAAAATGTTTCCTATATAAAAAGCTTAAACGTAAAATCACGAAACATTTTTAGGAGTTAACATTTTGGAAATTAATAATGCTTATTAATAACAAAGGAAACATTCTTAATAAAATCCCTAGAATACTCAAAAATCCATTAATTTATGTCGAATAAACTGTCTGACCTTCTTTGTGCAGAATTTATTTTACATTTTGAAAATTAATAATGCTTATTTATAAAATAGGAAACATTCTTAAAAAAATAGCCAGAATATTCAAAAATCCATTAATTTATGTCGAATGAAGTGTCTGACCTTCTTTGTGTAGAATTTATTTTCGTATTGTAACGATTTACAGATTACTGACGCGTCATTTATGTCGCGCTTGATGAATTTGCTTAGGTAGACAGAACACAGGAACGTAGAGTACGATAATATAAATCACTGGCATAGCCAACCAGTCGAGTTCGAATCGTGAAATAGAGACAACAGTCATCTCTACATTTTTAAGTTACATAATTAATTTGATTTACTATAGGTATAATAACCTACCTTATAGATAAAACATAATAAAATAATTGTTTCAACTCGTACTCAGCTACTCCTGTGATCTTCCATATACTACCCTTAAGAACAGGATTACTCAGGTGATAGTGTACTGTATAATAATACTACTTTCAAAATATTGAATAAACCTTGTATACGTTGCTATATCGTGTTTAATTGTGTTAGTTTATGAACGCAGGTCATAAGTTTCTAGGACCTGTAAAATATAACTTAGAAAACTTTATTTTTACCAATTCAACAACCAGGTTCACAAGATCGGTTCGTGTAGTGGGAATAGCTAACCAACTACTCCTTAACTGGATAGAATTAGGTATAAATATCGACAGCCACTTAAGTTTAAATAACCGAGGTAGGAGAGTTGCAATTTGGTGGAGGCGCCGGGCATTTTGTCCCCAAAATTGTTCATAATTATACTAGCACAGTAATATTGATTTTAGTATCAAAAATAGTTTATGTCTTTGTTTGTTTGGTGATAGTATTTAGATTGTAATCTATAATTATATTAAACTTGTTTATTTAGCAAATGTTTAAATATTATTTTAAAAGAGCGGGTAATAATCAAACTATCCATATTTCCCAACGTACTTGGTTAATTTTAAACTTAGATAAGTCAATAGATGTCTGCAGTTTAAAGCCAAACGAATGTACATCATAT
>NW_019101041.1:0-3771 GCF_001856785.1 Myzus persicae
TATGTTTAGCAGTTTATGTATCAGTGGCGGCTATCCTATACCTCAAGTGTATCAACAGATACACATGGTATTGGTGGGTAAGTGGGTAGGTGTTTGCCGTGTGTTTGAATGGCTATGTAAAATGCTACAATATGTATAGTTACAAAAAACACAATGAAAACAATTAAATTCTGTAGACTGGGTAATATTGTGAAACGGGTCGTGGGTGCCCACAGATTTTAGAATTTTGGATATACATGGTAAATTTACTATAACCGCCACTACTATGCAGGTTTATATAATATGTAGAATAAAATATAGTATATTATATATAAGTACCTTATTTTTCTTATATTTTAGTATCTTATTTTTTCTAATACTACTTTACTAGTATTATAAGTGTTATGTAAAATGTGTGTAAAAAAAAAGTTTTTATATTTAGTGGGTATAGTTGTATGTAACAGATTAGGTTCCATAAAAGTACATAATAATATATAACACACATATTATTATATTATACACTTACCTAACTTATATAATAGCTAGTATAGCTGCAAGGATAAGTATTATATTATGTCTTATAAATTAAACGTTTCCATACACACATTGCATACAATATTGTGTCTTGCACATGGTAGGTTGTATGTAAGTATATACCATGTAGATAGGTATATAATTAATAAATTAAAGTAGTAGGTACATACCTTTAAATGCTTCGACGCTTTGTACTTTGCGACTTGTGACACACTAAACGGAGCACTTCAAAAATGAAATTATCACAACAGACAACAAACAAAAAAAGTAATTTTATATTATAATATTATAATACCATAGTCCATAAGTAATGTAATAATATGTCTACTAAAATTTGAGGTTATGTACTAATATAGTTAATAGAAACAATAGACAATAGAAAATTAATAATTATACGCGGTCGCCGACTATCAATATTACTATTATCAATATATATTATTATTTACGTATTAAATAACAAATTCTCATTATTACGAACCTACCTATTAATAATAATAGTTATACATATGAGTAGTAGTAATATAAATACTGTAGTCCGCACAATGCACATAACGTAAGTATTATGTTTATTATACTTATACCTTACTAGATTAATAATGATTATAAATAACATTCTACAGGAAACGTTCCAAAACTTGTAATTAGTATTGTATTTGTATACTGAGTATACCTATTATTATATTATAGTTAATTTAATCTACATATAATTTAATATATTAATATATTATACTAAAATGTACCTAATAACCTACCTAACTATAGGTTTGTAATTATTTAGGTTATACAAATATAGAAATGATACAGATATAACCTATACAATATACATAATACTGAATACAAATACATATTATTACATAAGATACATAAGTTTTATAAATTCAGTTAGGGAATTTATGTTTCAGTGTTGGTATACATGACTTGAACAAGTTTTTCTTTTTTTTTCTCAGCTCTTATCAGTTTTAAGAGAACGGCTACACACTCCACAAACAGAACATCCATAACACTCACTCGTCCAGTGTGACCAATTCCATATTTTTAATTCTCTTTATCCCTCGTAAAATAATTTCGAAGACCATGAGATAGACAAAGACCAAACCAATCGGTTAAGTATATTGGACTCACCCGGCATAATATATAGACTCACCCGGCATAATATAGACTCACTCGGTTAAGTATATTAGACTCACTCGGTTAAGTATATTGGACTCACCCGGCATAATATATAGACTCACCCGGCATAATATAGACTTATATATTCTCCAAATTGGCAGTGTACAAGCATTGTAGGTATACAATGACATTTTATTGGTGATAGATATAAAAAATAACATTTAAATACCTTCTTCTTTTACGTTTTTAAGATAAAACATCCGTTCTACAAACAATGGTCCACTTTGCATATTTTCCTATCATCAAAGCACAATTAAAAATAAATAATTTTATAAATACAACTATATGAGATAACTTATAAAAAATATACCATAGTTAATCGTCTTTTAAAAAATTATTATACGTAATTTAGCATAAATGTACTGTACGCGTATTAATGTATAAACAATGCACAATGAGATCACCGTTTCCGTGATATTTGTAGTAGGTTCACCAAAATCGCAGGCATGGTAGATCGGGGTACTTTGTACTATGTGCGTAAGTTTCAAAACGATCGAGCAAAGGGTTTTGCAAAAAATTTTATTTGATTTTTATTGCATTTTCATACATAATAATTTTTTTCCTTATATATTGTCTTTGTAGTTTTGGTACTAATTTAATTGGTTTGAATATCCCATTTTCGAATTGTGATCGAAAAGGTATAATATTTGTTATTTCGTATACGTATGATCCTTTCCCTGGAAATTGTACTGTCACCACTTCCCCTTCAACACTGGCTACTATACCAGCTAGGTAAGGTTCTCCTCTTGATGTTGCTAGAACTGGAGTTCCAACTATTGGCTGCTACAACAAAGAATAAAAAAACAACATTTACTTTATATGTTGATAGAAGTTATCTTTTGTATTAGAAACCCAATTTTCCATTATGCCATGAGAGTAGTTCGAACAGGATGGTACATTATCGTGGTCCACTGCAGGTTCAGGCTATGAACAATTAAATCAGACATATGGATTTTAATTTTAATTATTTTTTTTTTTTCATAAAATTAACGTTCCAGACACATCTAGTCTCGAGAAACTATTGATTTCCATTTAAAACGTGTTCTATAATTTCAACTCACCAAATCTATTGACGACGGTCCTTCACAGGCAGCCGAGCAAGAACAACATGGCTGTAAATGGAAATCTTCTGCTGTGGGCTGATGTGGAATGCACTTTGACGGCTGCGATTCCACAACATCATTTTCGCGTCGACGTTTAGGGGTCATTATTTTTGACATAGGGTTTACAGGGTTGTGATATACTTCGAAAATATAGTCAATATCAGCTAACGTCTGTTGTGTAGGCGTGAAAGGGTCACAGCTGGAACATACTTTCCAAGAGTATCTGTTAATGTTATATGATTGGAAATCATTCTCCGTAAAATTTGGCAATTTATTGTTTATCCTATGCGTTGAACTATTTAAAACCTACAAAAAATGTCATATAATGTTAAATAATACCATTTTAAATCATCCATTGAAACCGTTAGCTACAAACTCACCCCGATCAATGGTTCAGGGTTTCGGATCCACGCCGCGACGTAAGTCGCTACCTCTTGGTACATTGGATTCGTCTGAAATAACGCCTGAAAAATGCATTTCACTGTGTCTGCTTGCCTATTTCTTTTAAGTCTCAATGACGCCGAGTATACCAATATCTCTTCGCTCGTCACACAATGAGGTGAGATACTCAATACGTGTGCTACGAACTCTCGGTAAACGATCGCCACCAGTTTTCGAAAATGCATTTAGAGTGTAAAAATCGTGTTAATATTGTGTTATTCAAATATGGGAAAAAATAAATAATGAATGTATTAAGTAACTGAGAAAAATTTAATTAGCCAGATATAAGGTATAAAACGTTGAGTGATAAAGTGTGTATAAATGTGGATAAACGGCCGTCTTTTAAAAAATTCCAAAAATCGTATAGAATCAACCCTTTGACCGATCGTTTTGAAACTTACACACATCGTAGTAAGTACCCCGAGCTACCATTCCTGTGATTTTGGTTGATTTGCAATCCTGCGGTAAATCTCGTACTTACCTGCCGGACGGCCATTCTAGACACTTGGGAATTTTTTCAATGAAATGCGCAGATAGCTTAGGT
>NW_019101041.1:4504-20249 GCF_001856785.1 Myzus persicae
TTTGCAATCCAGCGGTAAATCTTGTACATACCTGCCGGGCGGCCGTTATAGAGACTTGGGAATTTTTTCAATGCTAAGCCAAAGTAACTTAGGAACAACCGAATGCAACCATACCATTTGCAGAGCTCTAAGTACAAAACTTCTTGACGGGGGAGCTGGCCCCGGATTTCCAACTAGTAACGGGGAGGAGTCGGTACAGAGATGCGCCCTCTGCTGGCGTCGGGATGTGCCGCATGAGCAGCTGATCGGCAGCCGGGGGTAGCCCGGTCGCCTCTCATCGGGCGACTCCCGATGTATCGCCCTGATTTTCGCCCGTCGTCGACCCCGGTATAGTCGAGGTCGGGCTTCGCCTTTCGCCGGTGATCCGTATACGGCCTTAGGTGATCACCCGCCGGCGTTTACCGTTCGATGATCCTGCGGTCCCTAGTGATACTAAGGCACCTGGATCTCGCCGCTGTGAGACGCGGTACGCGAACCTCGGGAATTGTCCATAGCGCCCCGTGAGGAAAGTGAGGACTCGGTCACGACCGCCCGGCGTGACCTATCTCGGGTTCCCGTAAATTCTGATCCCAGAGGATCTGAAGCTTCGGTATCAGCTTCTTCGGAACCGTATGGCAATAGCCCGTTATCCGAATGGGGAGCGAGCAAGTCCGTAAACGTCACTCGTCCACGCGGGGGTCGCTATCCCTACGCGCCCGCGCACTACGCGTTCAGCATAGCGCGCGTGTGTTCCCCTCCGAAAGATTCTGAGGTCGCTCGACCCGGGAGGCAGCGAACGGATGTAAGTCTGAGGGGACGTAGGCAAGAAGGGCGAACCACCTCACCCCGCGCGCCACAGCGTACGTCGCGGTGGAAGGCACCGCGACGGACCCACTCCGCGCCGGGAGAGGAGAGGACGCACAGTCCGGCTCACGGCCCAGCTAATGAACCCATCAGGTCATCACCGCCCAGGCGACCAGATCTCAGTTCAATCGAAGTGTTTACAGCAGTCAGGCGCCCGGTAGAAGGCGCGCAGTCGAGACGTCGGCGTGCGGCGGCCCGTACCAGGTTCTTTAGGCAGAGACGCAGCGTTACCGAGTCCCGAGCGCGGCCGTCCACCGGGCCCCCGAGCGCTGCTTAAAATGCTCGTATACCCGATCCGGCGGGGATGTGTCACCCCGTCGGTCGCCTGGACACGCCAATTTAAGATTTATAAGGAGCAAATTGTGATGTGACGATGACCATCGGTCCCCGGCCCGAGGGCATTTGCGTTCGAATACACTGCACGTCTGAGTAATGCCAACCGCGCGGGATTATCTCCTAGAGGTAACAGTCGCCTCTCGTCACCCAAAAGTCGTTCGGGTGGCGGCGGATTCCTCCGCACGGATGTAGCATACTCAGCCGGCATGTAGTCTCACAAACTTTGAGAGCCACCGGCCCCGAGCACGTCCCCGGACGAAGCCCAGGTCCGCAGCCATCGAAGTCCATGACTTATGTTTTTAGGTTGCCTCCCTTGAGGCGAGTCGGTCGAACCTGGCAGGTGGAGACCCGCCGCGGTTCGATTCTCTTACCTACAATCGGCGTCGGGGGCGAGTTCACAGCTATCGCCGCCCGTATTACGATTGAGGTCGTTTGTTATCGGCCTCCTTGCCGTACAGCTCGCCTGAGTAAGTGGGACGGGTCGGAAGCCATTTGATCCGTTCGGGCAGGGGACGCGGGCCCGGCGGTCGGGACCATGTCCCTGACCTCCCACCACACGTCCACCTTCCCTAGGAATCGGATTTCTGCGGTTGCCGGACGCGGGAAGATGTACTACGGGCGATGCAACGCATGACTCCATCCCCGGGCGAATCAGCCGTGCAAGGGGGGAGTCCGAAAGGAGACGCGAGAAACTACCCGGTCAAACTTACGTTCACCCGGGTACAACCGCCATTCCCGGGTTCCTCCCGGGTCGACTCACGCAGGCGTCGCACGTGGGCCGGCCGTCTCAAGCGTAGTTAGGTAGAACTTGAATGCGAGCGTGGATGGTTCGGGACTGAAGCTATGTTCCGATGAGGCGGCGTCCGTCGCGTGGTTGAGACGTCCGCATGGCATTCCGTCATCGGACTTCAAAGAGTACGCACGGATTAGGATAAACGCGCTGCCGTCTCGCAAGCGGGTCAATCGAGGTAAATCGGGTCCGGTTCGATGCCGGGCTTGTGCCGCCCCGTACAGTACAAGGTTGCCCACGCACGCACGAGAGACGCGTAATGCGACAAGACTGCCTAGTTAAACGCATTACAGGTGGTCTGCGTGAAAAGCGGTACGAAGNGTTTACACCGGCGATAAGCTTAAAACGCTTTTGCCGCTTACTACCCTAACCTATGAACGCGCGCGATACACTAGAAGAAGCGTCTACTCGAGACGAATCCAACGGTACATCGAACGCAAAAACGGTGCACTATTACCCTCGAAACTTTAAGTTGTAACAGGAGCTCAGCTTCACTGTTCCGCAGCCAAACACATCCTTGTAGATAGAGACACGAAGCTCCCGGCTTTGGTGTCCTCAGACGAATCTTACGACCAGTCTTCCGACTACAACCACGGACCTTTTATTAGCACGCGGTAACCACACGCGCAAAGCACACCGAAGTGTGTCTGTGGTTGGTGATCCGCAGGTCGAGGCAGTCGCACGTCGTCTAGGGACCACGAGCACCGAGTGCAAAGAAGTTACTTCAGTGCACCCGTACCATACAGCTGAGGTACCATCCACCTTGGTGAGGTCGCAAACTATCCACTTTGCTTTCCGTTTTTGGTTACGGACAACCTTCGCTGCATATAGCCCAACGGTAGGCTGGGTGGGCGCTAAGGAGAGTCCTCGCCTCCTCCGGCGATTGTCACCGTCCCGGGTAGGTGGGGCCCGGTCACTCGGCAGCCTTCCCCTGACCAAGCATGTGGTCTTTAATCACATAGTATGCGCCTGCAAACTGCCACTTCGAAACCAATCCGCCGTCGGTCGGGCAGTGTCCACCACGACCGGCGTGTGGGGGCTCGGTGTTAATCTCTCAACGCCGAGGGGCTCCCCCACATCCCGAAGCACCATTTATCGCCTCCCGTTAGGTAAGGCACATCATTGGTGAGATGCTCGGACGAAGCTTCGTCGGCGACTTGCCTCGGCTTATGGTCCTCCCGAGATTTGGGCCGTGTACCGCGGACTCACGGTTGGCCCGGCCACGCTTCCCGGAAGCGTCACCAGGTGATTAAGCCCAGTGACCGACCCGCTCTTCTCGAGGTCGCGGTCAAAACCTCGCTGCGTCTCCCAAAGACTTCACCGGGCGGTTAAGCCAAGTGATCGACCCGCTCTTCCCGAGGTCGCGGTCAAAACCTCTCAACGCCCTAGTCCCCGGAGGTTTCGGAGCGTCCCCGCCATAGGCGCCGGCCACATCTGGCCTTACCCTTTTAGTCGCCTCTTACGACAAGCAGGGAGTACTGCTGCAGAATTCTTGAACGGCCCCTACAGCAGGGCCGGGCTCTCGACTCTGGCGTGAGGAAGTATTCAGCGATCCATTCTGTTGGTGAGTGCGTCTCTGGCAAAGGACACCAACGCCTCGTATGTTTTCCTTGTTTTGAGAAAAGCTCCATTTTCTGGTGGCCAAGGTTCGCCTTCCTCACCGAGTTTCTTTTTCAATTTAATGCGGGCTCTTTTGGTTCTGGGGCAAAACCTGAGGACGTGGTTTACAGTTTCCGGCATTCTATCACAAGCGCAGATGGGGTCATCCACAAGTCCGAAACTGTGGAGCTTAGCTTTAAAGTCCCCGTGGCCAGATAACATCTGCGTTGTGTAGTGATCTAAGACCAAGGGGAGGCTACATCTATGACTGACAGAAGGGATCATTTTCTGCGTCCAGCTTCCCTTTTCTGAGCGTTCGTAGGTTTGTTGAAATTCGCTCATGAGTGCCTCCGTTTGCTGAGCCATTATTTCAGCAGTTACTTTCTGTCTTGCATAATCCCTCTTCAGGGCCTGAAACCTGACCTCCAAGTCCATAGGGAGCGTGCCTGCGATTACCGATAGGCAGTTCGTGGAGGTGGTTTTATACGCACCGGTCATCGCCAGTAGAGGGGCTCTCTGTGCGCTTAGCAATTTCCTACGGCTTTTCTTAAGCATGGAGCCGGCCTTCCATATCCCTGCCGCATATGTTATCCTGGGTATAAATACCCCTCTGTATATAATGCGGGCAGCGGCCGGGCCCATTCCCCAGTTTGCGGAGTACAGGGATCGAAGCCTCCTATACATGTCGCATGACTTCGCACTTACTGCTTTCGCGTGCTCCCAGTAACTGCGCCTGGGGTCCAAGATGACTCCGAGATATTTCGCCGTTGCTGCAGATGAGATTCTTGGAGCGTTTTGTTCTGACCCGAAGCCAACAGAGTATCCAGGTTTAAGGCCACCCTTAAGGGAGAGAAGCTGACTTTTAGCGGCCGAGAACTCGAGAGAGAAAGTTGAGGCCCACTCAGAGAATGAGTCTAGGTAAAAAGGCTTTAGTTTTAAACGCTACTAGGCATTTGGCATTTGGCTATGTATCAGAGTCAAAATTCGGTGGAGCCCGGTAATCTAATAAGATCGCCAAATATGACGATCGTGCGGATCTAAAAACCGCGATCCGTGCCCGACATCTATCGACCGAAGTACGAGCGGTCGCCGCCACCCTGACATGGCGTGGCGTCTGGGAGCCCTATAGCTTTCGGGCCCTCAGGGAGCTTGGGTTGAGTAGTGGTCTACTTGAGGGCCTCGTCACGCGGGTCTTGAAAAAAAAAAAAAAAAATCCTTCTCAACTGGCAAAGCTTTAACAAAAGAACTGACATGTACGCGCGGGTTGGAGTCGGGTGAACCCCCGATGAACACCGCACAACAGTGGGTCTCCTCGTCCCACATTCCTTGTACTTTCTCCTTAATTTAAAGCCCTTCCTCTCCCTCTGAAACCATCCCCATTTACTCCCGGTAGGCGTGTAAATGATGACTATCGGCTTACCCCGGTAATTCTTTATATTCTCTTCCAAGGCTTCGGGGTAAGTCGTATTAAGGAAGCGTCGTCCGGCTGATTACCGGGCTCCGCCGAATTTTGATACTGATACATAGCCAAATGCCTCGTCATCTAATTAGTGACGCGCATGAATGGATTAACGAGATTCTCACTGTCCCTATCTACTCGGGGACTAGGAAGGTCCACCTTGTCGTGGTGTCCCCGCCCGACCGTCCTTCGGGTCGGTCGCTAAGAGACCTTCAAAATCGGGTCCGTTAAACCAGTTGTGACGGGCCCCAGGCGTCGCGTGAGCTGTTACGTGGCGCCAAGTCGTGCGCTCGCGAGCGGCGTGCCTATACCTCGGGTTGGGAGCAACCCGCGAAAGAAACCAGTCGTCCTGCAGTGTCGTTCGGCTGGCAGGCGTCGCGGGCGTAACCCGACCTCAGGGTCTGAGGGCCGTCGCGGACGGGCGTTCAGGCGCCAACCCTTAACTGGGGCGATCACCCGGGGACCTTTACCAGTTCACGGGTGATCAAGCTCGGTCGTGTACTTAACCGTGTGCGGCCTTGCGTGGAGAACGGACTTCCGGAGGTTGGCAACTCCGGTCGTAGGAGCCAGGAAATTTGGCCGTAGGTATAGAACGCATGAGTAAACATTAAATCACAACATGGATAAGTACAATTATGATAATGTTGTTACCGCCCCAGTGGTGTCGGAAGCCACAGGGGTAGATGAAACCGGTTTTAGTAGCCTGGCCGGCCTCACCTTCACCCACCAAAGGCGATGCGATGTGGAAGCCCCACCTTTTGACAATGGCCCAAGGCCTGAATTCCATGACTCTAATAATGACTCTTATATTGACCCAAATAATGACGATCGAAATAATGACACATCTCAAATTGTCATGGACTCAGGAGGTTACACTGAGATCCTGAGATTAAAAGGCGGTGCGAACAGCAACCCTAGCACACCAGCTGAAACAAGCACTCATAAAAAGAATGACGCTAATCTAGATTCAAATACTAACTATCACACGCCCTTTGTGCCCTTTGCGCCTGATGGACAATTCTCCATTAAGAGGAAAAAGATTACCGATTCACAAGACTCCAGCCCCATCTCTGAGCAGTCTCTATGTCACACGTTTGCCTCGAATATAGATAAGTACTCAGAGGAAGTCGATGCTTCTATAGCTGACACAAGGCAAACATTAGAGGACATGCTCAAAGAAGCAAAAATTGGCAGAAAATGGTGTACGGCCATAAACCACCAGCTTGACGAGACCCTTATAAGTCACAACCGTCTGGGTCGCTTGTGCTCACAGGTGCTCGGCGGCTGGTTGGAACAAAAGCAAGAACTGCGCTCAACCCAAAGGCATGTTGATAATTTGAATATTGATATAGGGTCATTACGTGAGAAACTGAGACAACTCACAGAGGAAAGGGACAGTCTTAAAGCTGCCCTCAGCTCGGAACGTGTTAGTAGTCATAATAGTCACAATTTTGGACAGAGTCAGTTCCAAAGTGACTGCACCAGCGTCCAACCTCCGCTGGAATTCATGACAGTAGATGAAGTCTTTTCTGATGAAATGAGGGACAATGGAAAAGACATCCAGATAATAAGTCCCTCAGGAAATACATATTCGAGCAAAGTCAAGTCAAGTCGGGTAAAGTAAATAAGAATAAGAAATCCAAGAAGGAAAATTTCCCTGCCCTCGAGACTCCGATAAATACGGTTCCAATTAAAAACAGGCTCGGAAAAATTAAAAAGAAATCTGATGTGGCCACAAAGCCCACACTCGCACAAACTCGCATCAAAGTCTTTGAAAAGGCCAAGAGCGCCAAGGCCGACTCTCGATTTGAGGTAGTTGGCGGAAATGACGCCTGGCTCGAAATTAGAAAATCTGTAGAACAGAAACTAAGCTGCCCGCGCATTCGCATATCGAGAAATAAGGACGGAATAATCCTTTTCCCGGAGGACTCCGCATCCTTAAATGCTCTGAGACGCACCAACAGACTAGTGGAGAGAAAACCTTTCCTCCCTAGACTCCTTGTGATGGGAGTGGACAAGGAGTTGGAAAAGGAACTCATTGCTGGATACATAACCAACCAAAATGAGGAACTAGGTCTCTCCCCAGAGGACACTGAGGGCATTAGGCCTCTTTTCCGGACGGGTCCCCGGGACAGGCCCACAGTCAACTGGGTTATCGAAACCCGCCCCGAGACTCACTGTAAACTTGAGAGGAAAACTGTTTACTTGGGCCTTACGAAATGTAAGATGAAGCCTTATACTGACCTCCCACAGTGCTTCAACTGTCAGACTTATGGCCATACGGCAAAGACCTGCCGTTCAGAAACCCCAATCTGCAAACATTGTGCAGGAAAGCACGACTCCAGGGGATGTGACTCGGAGATAATGAAATGTGCTAATTGCAAGAGCAAAAACCACAAGGCCTCGTCGGCTAATTGCCCGGCAAAAATCAAAGCCATAAGTGCGCTCCTCCGACGCACGGACTTCGCTACGACTGTTCAAAAATGAGTAACACGTCCACAAATATGAAAATAAGTCAGCACAATCTGAATAGAGACAGAACTGCGAGCCATCAATTGAGAGAACTCTGCAGAGCGCAGAAAATTGATATCGTTCTCATTCAAGAACCCCTCGTTACAAATGGAAAGATATATGCATTTGAGGGGTGCAGTAAAGTCCTCATTAGCAGAGACAATGGGGCGGCGATCGTAGTGCTAACCAAACGATTCCAGCCACTTACTCTGAGTACGTATTGCGCAAGCCATACAGCCGTCGTTAAAATAGCCTACGGCACTGGGCCCCTCGACTTTGTCATCCTAGTGTCGGCTTATTTTAAATATAACACGCCAACTATAGCACACACAGAGCGACTAGACCAGATCCTTGTAAAGGAAAACCGAGTCCTGATTGGTGAGGACACAAATGGGCACTCTAGACTCTGGTACTCGGAGTCGCGGAACAAACGGGGCCGCCTTACTGAAGAGTGCAACAAAAGACATGGCATGACCGTACACAACAAAGCGGGCCAACCGAGCACATTCTGCCGTAATGACGGTCGCGCATCTAATATAGATATAACACTGACCACGGCCGACATTAGCCATCTGTTGCACGACTGGTCAGTCAGTGATCTCACTGACAGTGACCATAGGGTCATAAACATGGTCCTTAGAATAAACAGCCCGACCAAGAGATTATCCGACCCTCTCAGATATAGTATCAGACTGGCCGACTGGGACGTGTTTAGAAGCACTCTATTGGGAGAGATAGGCGGTATAAACGAGACCAGCATAGACACAATGGCCTTGGGCTTAAGTCACGCCCTAAAAATCGCAGCTGATAAAGCGATACCTATGAAAAAACCGGATGGCGTTGCAGGCAAGAACATATGGTGGTCACCAGTCCTTGCAAATATGCGTAAAGACCTGTCCAGAAAGAGACAAAACGGTCTAAAGTCCACCAACCGCCAAGAATACAATAAATTACGCAACGAATTTCTCACAGAAATAAGACGCCAAAAGCTCGAGTCCTGGAAGTGCTTTGCGGATGAGCTAAATACAAATCCGTGGTGCAAGGCCTTCTCTTGGGCAAAGAACGGTAGCCGCACACGCAGTATACAAAGCACCATGAAAAGGTCAGATGGTACACAGACCTCGACGTGTCAAGAGACGGCGGAGCTTATATTAAATAAGTTCGTACCAGTAGACCCGGACATAGGTGATCTAATATATCAAGGTCCGTTAGCCCATAACAATAAAACACTTGAACCACTTACAGTTAAAGCCGCAATATGGAGAATGAGGACCTCCAGCGCCCCAGGAATGTATGGGATCACAGCCGGAATGCTAAGAAAAGCATGGCCCGCGCTTGGAGAGTCCATCACCCAGCTTTTCGATCGGTGCATAAAAGAGGGCTCTTTCCCAAACTGCTGGAAAGTCGCCAGACTGGTCATCATACCGAAACCAGGAGCAACAGATCTCAGCCTGGTTAAGTCCTTTAGACCAATCAGCCTACTCCCGGTGTTGGGAAAGGCTCTTGAAAGTATTATTATATTAAACATTGACACGGAGACTACCCTCAATGCGCAAACAGAACAACATGGGTTCACGACTGGAAAGTCGACCATCAGTGCTCTTGATGAGGTCTATAATTGGGTTGACCAATCAAAGGCAAGGCACATATTCGGAACATTTCTTGACATAACAGGTGCTTTCGATAATGTCAAATGGTCGCCAGTACTGACTCAACTGGTCGAATTGGGTGCATCACTGAGCACAGTGAGGATCGTCGAGTCCTATCTGAACGATAGATGGGCTGATCTGGTGATAGAAGGAGTACACTACAGACAAAGGCTAAACAGAGGGAGCCCCCAGGGATCTCAACTGGGCCCCACGCTCAGGAAAGTAGCAATGACTCCCATATACAAAGACAGCAACAGGACGTTAACCTCAAAATTGATAACGTATGCAGATGACATATTGCTGATGGTCGGTGCAGCGAGACCGCACACTGCCTTCGCACGCATAGAAAAACAACTCGACCACCTGATCGAATGGTCTAGAACTTTTTCGCTGGAATTTTCGCCAAGCAAAAGCCAGATACTCTCGTTAAAAGGCGGCTTGAAACCAGGGTACACGGTGGGCTTTGGGACAGCCATAAACGCCCAAAAAATCGAATCTACGGCAACAGCCAAGTACCTGGGCGTGATTCTCGATCCTAGACGCAGCTATTGGGATCACGTCAAATCTGTCTGCAACAAATCAGATGAAATGTATAGTAGACTAAGAGCCGTGTACTCAGCTGATTGGGGCATGGGACACATAGCAGCCCGTAAGTTGTACAAGGGAGTATTCTTACCCCGAATATGCTATGCGTCTGAAGTATGGTCTGAGGGAGCAAAATTACTAAAAAGTAGTAATAAGCTGCTATCAGCACAACGAAATCCATTAAGAGCTATCACAAAAGCATATAATACGGCATCTACAAATTGCTTATCGGTCGTAGCGGGGACTCTCCCTCTGGACCTCGAGGTAAGGCTCCAGTCCTCTAAAATGCCAGAGACAAAATAACAAGAGAAAACTTAGAAGATATTACAAATAACCTCATGGATGAGTGGCAATCCAGATATGATAATGTAGACAAAGGCGAATGGACTAAGTTCATGTTGCCCTCGGTAAGACTAAGGTGCAGTCTACCGCTGGTCCTGGACCATTACACCACCCAGTTCCTCACAGGCCACGGGGACTTCAGAGCGAAACTCCACAAATTCAATCTGTCCGAGGACCCAATATGTGCCTGCGACAGGAAACCTGAGACAGTTAAACATATGCTAATATACTGTCCCAGAACCAGAACGGCCCGGCTCAATCTTATAAAAACACTTAGAAAGAAAAAAGTAAAGTGGCCACCTGAAGCAGGAGCCTTCTTGAAAAGCCGAAAAACTTATGAAGCGCTTAGGACATTTGCCACACTGGCACTTACAAACCGGACCGATAGGTAGAACGCAGAACGCTACCACACAAAAGGAAAAATAACAGACCGAAGAAAGGCCAAGCATTGGTCATAGGACCATATGGGTCAGAACGCAGCCCCGTCCAAAGACCCCGCTCGGGGAGGTTATGGATATTGTGAAATGATTAATTTGGAATTTATTATAAGTCAATTATTTTTTTAATACCATAGATAAGTATGTAATATGTCTTAAACAAAGACTGACGTACCGTCTCCACTCAGAATCGTTTTTCTTAAACAATGATATTGTATCATTGAATTCAAATTTAATTTCATCCATTATAGTGTAGGTGTAGGAACGTATTTGAGGATAATACAACAATTGTTACCTTGAAACGTCGGTTAATATTTGTATTTATTAAAAATCAAATCTTAATGTACAACTTTATAAGTGCTGCCACGTGACGGCAACGACGGACAGGCAAAAGCTGATCCGTCGTCCGTCGCTGGCCGGGCCGGCGGCCAGACCGGTTGTCGGTCGTGATCTCGCAGACGTCGATAGAGACGCCGCGGTCGTTGCAATAACGACCGCGACATACTCCCCCCGAGTCCGCGAGACGTGCCCGACAATCGGGCTACTCCGTTGGGAGGGTGTCCAGGTCGCCGGGCGTCACCTCCATGGCCTGGATCCACCGCTCCACCACGGCCAGCTGCTGCTCCTGGGTGCCTGCTGGATGAGTGTCCGGTTGCGGCGAGGCTGACGGCTGGGTCGGCTGCTGTACCGGTGGCTCTACAGGCTTGCGGCTGCACCGCGGGTTGCTGCACTGGCTGCGGAGCTGGCGGCTGTACTGCGGCCTGCTGCACAGGCTGCGGAGCTGGTGGCTGAGGCTGGAACCGCCCCCGCCTGTCCCTCACATCGTGGCGCTGCTCGGCGGGGTGGGACCCTCCCCGGAGATCCTGCTCGAGTCCAAGTGGCTTCTGGCTGCGGGGTGTTGGCCCACGTCGAACGACGTCCCTCGGCGAACCCCCTCTCGAACATGGCCCACGCCGTCGGGTTGGCCCGGATCCGACCAAAAGACGCGGTGGCCGACCAACCACTCACCGTGGCCTTCCGGTCCATCCCCGGAGAGCCTCCTGGCTTCTCGGAGCAGCTGCCCGGCCATGGCCTGCAGCTTCTCCACGTGGGTGGCAATCATGCTACGGGATGGCCGGTTGTTGCGGGTCGGCGGTGGATTGTTTGCTCGTTCTGCCATCTAAAACAGGGTATGATTAGTTAGTGTTCTCTGACGGTCCTACAGCTCGCTTCATCGCTGAGACATGAAACTTAGTAGGGTGTTTACCCTCCGTCAAGAACACACCGGTTCCTAGTGGTTTACCCAACTTAACCGGACCTAACCATTTCGCACTTGACTGCGGATGCGCTTTGTAGTATACCCAATCCCCTACTGACAGATTGCTTCTTCCCGGGGATTCAGGGGGTATATGGGTACTGGGGGCTTTGCGGCCGAAAACCACCGGGTGACCCCCCTCTACCACAGCAGCATCATCCGGTTCCACCGGAGAATCTTTGATTTCTACCGGAGGGTTCCGCACTGTTCAGGATAGCTCCGGATCAATTTTGCCCGTGTCCAAAGATCCTTCGGCCAGCTCGAGCTGCGAATCTCCGGGGGCCTTGATCTCGCGGCCAAACATCATTTTGGCCGGCGACTGTCCGGTGTTTCGGTTCTCTCTGTTTCTTACGGAGAACAACACGTGTGGCAGGTAGACATCCCATAGATGATGAGGCTTATCAACAAGTAGGGTTCGCAATCCTTTCTTCAACTCTTGATTTCGCCTTTCTACCGGGTTGGCACGTGGGTGGTATATTGGAGTCGTCCATCCTTCCACTCCCCACCTCTTTAGTGCGTCTCCCATTGACTTGGACACGAACTGCGGGCCATTATCTGACAATAATACACTCGGGTACCCGAACCGTGGGAACAACTCCCGTTCGAATGAACCCACAATAGATTTGGTCGTCGCCTTTCCTAGGGGGTACGCCTCTACCCAGCGACTGTAACAATCAGTTACTACCAAAATCGTTGTCTTACCCCGCTGCGTTCGTGGGTATGGACCCATAAGATCGATGCTCAGCACCTCCCAAGGTTGCCGTGGGACTCGGGTGCATATCCGAACTTCCGATTTGCGATTCAGTGGTTTTACGCGTGCACAGACGTAGCACGCCCAAAAGTAATTACGCACTGCCTCACGCATACCGGCCCAAAAGAAACGACTCTTTATGCTTCGGTACGTTTCCTTCCAACCTGGGTGATTCGCTGCATTGTGGTCGTGAAACCTTTGCAGCAGAATCTGGGCCTTGTCCGCCGGGATAACCACCCCCTCTTCTCCATGCGCGATGGATCGTGGGTGGCAGTGCAAAACCTTGTCCCGGATGACGTACAACTTCCGAAGCCGACCGAACCTTGCACCGTCTCCGGAGAGTTTAGCAACTATCTCCCGTATGTTCGGGTCGTTTTGTTGCCACTCTCGGACTACTTGCAATGTGACGTTTCCGTCGTCTCTCTTTGGCTGGATCGCTCCACACTGGGTGACACCCACACCGGATCCTCCGGGCCGAATCACTGGGGGATCGTGGATATTGTTCTCCAACGATTCTTCGTCCACGGTATTTGGTCCCACCAGACAACGCGATAGCGCGTCGGCCGCTTCGTATTCTACTCCGGGCACGTGCCAGATTTCAAAATCGAAAGCCCCGAGTTGTAGCGCCCATCGCGTTAGTTTGCTGTTGGTACAGCGAGCTTGCTGTAACCATCGGAGTGCCGCGTTATCTGTAAATAACATAAAATTACCAGACTCAAGATACGGTCTGAACCTGTCAACCGCCCAAACTATGGCTAGACATTCACGTTCAACTGCCGAGTATCTTCCCTGTGCTGAATTGAGTTTTTTGCTGGCGTAGGAAATGATTTTCCTGTCCTAACCTGGAAGAGCACGGTACCAACTCCGATTTCGCTTGCGTCGGTCTGTAGATTGAATGGCTTACCCGGAAGAGGAGGACAGAGCCGTGGTGCGGACACCAAAGACTCCTTCAACTTCCGGAACGCCTCTTGCTCAATTTCTGACCAACGCCATTTGATCCATTTGGCCAACAGACTCGTGAGTGGTGCTGTGATCTCGGCGTAGTGTGGCACGAACTGACTGTACCAACCACAAACCCCTAACACCCGTAACACGTCTTAGTCTTCTTTGGAACCGGTAATTCTTGAATCGCCGTCAGTTTTTCCGGCTCCCGGTCTATTCCTTCACCGTCCACGACGTGACCTAGGAATTTGATCTGTGTCACCTCGAATGTACACATTTTCGGCTGGCACGTCAGACCGTAAGACTGGAGCCGCTCCAAGACTTTCTGCAAGTGGTTTAGATGTTGACCGGGACTCTTAGAGTATACCACAATATCATCCAAATAAACCAACACAAATTTACCAACTAACCCACGGAAGACTTCGCTTACCAAGCGACAAAATGTGGCGGGAGAGATTTTAAGTCCAAAAGGCATTACCCTGAACTGGAATAATCCTCTTTGGGTCCTGAACGCCGTGAGTGGACGTGTCACTGGTGAGAGACCCACCTGCCAATATCCTGATTTCAAATCCATGGTGCTGTAAATCTTCGCTCCACCCATTCCTCGGACCATGTCATGGAGATCCGGCATCGGGTGAGCGTCCGACTCCGTCTGCGTGTTCAGACGGCGATAGTCAACGCAAAATATACGTGAACCATACTTTTTATTCACGAGTACCACCGGTGCAGCCCATGGAGATATGCTAGGTTCAACAAAACCCTGTTCCTCCATGTCTCGCACTATTTCGGAAATCACCTCGTTTTTCTCTCCGGAGTACCCGTAAGCGTTTAGAGCCCCCGGATTTGGATCCTTGAGCCGGATCTGGTGCTCTATCACCCGAGTTCTGCCTACTTCTCCGGAGAAGACCTCCGGATATTGGCATAGGACTTCTTTGACCCGCATACCGTACTCTCCTACGGGTAAACCTGCGGCTGTTAAGTCCACTCCTACGGTGACCGGAGTTACTGGATTTCTCCAACTCACGGAAACACGTCTTTCTTTCCCCAGGTGGATTATGCAACCACTGTAGTCCCAAGATACTTGTTGCTCCACGAGGAAATCATGACCCAGAAAGACATCTCCAATGAGATCGTCTAACACTGCCGCTCTGAAGTTAACCTCCAGATCCACTATTTGGGCCCGAAATTCGGAAAACTCCGTAACTTCTCGGGTCCGACCGTCCGCCATCCGGACAATCTCCGGTTCTTCGAAAAAACTCCGGCCAAACTTCTTTGCCACCCACGGTTTGACGTATGTCCTCGCCGCTTGGGAGTCCAGTAGCGCTACTACTGCCCCAAGTGCAAACTCTAGTTCTATGGCCGGTAACGGAACATCCGTTACTTTAGTTTTCCCCGTTGACACCGTTGCAATGGCTGGAGACTCGAACACTCCGGTCCGTAGGGCCGAGAAACGTTCTCTCAACTCAAACTTTGAGTCCGTATCTGAGTCTCTCCTCTTGCATTTTTCCCGTGGATAAAAAATAAACTCCTCTGAAAAATCTTCGGATGTGACCGGACAAATTAACAACTGCTTTGTTAACTCATCTTGTTCCGCATCACCTGAAATACTGTCCGCGACATTGTTATTGGAAAGATAACTCACCTCGGTGAGATTTTCACATTTGTCCGGAATATTTTCGATCCTTAATGATTTTCCCGACCTGTTGTCCAGCTGGCCGGAAACCGTTTCCATCACCGAACCGTTTACCCGGTCCATTGTCACGAACTGTAGTTCCTCCACCGGAACGTCGTTTGCAATGGTTTTCGTTGGGTGATTTCGGCGATTTCTCCGGTGTTTATCCGGAGGCTCGACAGTTTTCACCGGACAGATCCGCACTCCGGAGGTTATCTTCGGGTGACCAAAGTTTTACTCCGGAGGAATTCCGTTCTTACCGGATTTCGGCGGTTCAGAACTCGTCTGGCCCGATTTCTTTGGGCCCTATACCTGGTCTCCGGTCTGTAACGCTCCGAAGTTCCGTTTTCCCAGGTCTGTTCTTGTAACTTGTGGTTCCTGTTAAATATTATAGTAATGAATCCAAATTTAAAAAATACTATATCTACTGGAATGAAATCTGACAATTTTTTATCAAACTTAAAAACAACAATTGGTAACATATTAACTTCAGATGAAACAATTGATATTACAGAAACTACTTTTCAAGTTCAAT
>NW_019101042.1:0-18047 GCF_001856785.1 Myzus persicae
CCCCCCCCCCCCAAAGTACCTACTAGTTTCACTTTCCTATCAGAAAAGGTACTGTTGAAGAAAATCGAAGCATTTTTACTGTACTAAGACAGACACAAAAATAAAAATTAAATTAAAAAATTAAAAAAACACATCTTTGTAAAATCGATACATTCATCGCTCCGCTCAGAATCTAAAATGTTAAACAAAATAATATTCAAATTCATTCTGTATAGATTTTGTCACCTTTCAAACTTCAAACTTTCTTAATTACCTACATACAGACCTACAATATTAATAATGTATATGCTGTACTTAATTTTATTTCAAGACCAAGTATATCATGTATGTCTTAAAACAATTGAGAATAACTTTAAAATGATCATGAATTAAATAATTGGGAAATATTTGTGTCATTTTCCTTCATAATAATATTATGATATAGAACTCACATTGAAAATAATAATTATGAGGATATCGATTTGTTATATTATGTGATGATGATGTAAATTTGTATAATACAAATATATACTCGTAATATCGTATTATAGTCATGGTATTATACACGCTGTATAGAATTATTTTATACAATGGTATTAAATGTGTATAAACCTTTTTTTTCGCTAAATGGTACAACAACTTACCCAAAATATAGGTAAACCATAAGTGCAATAATCACCAACATTTTTAAATAGCGTTTATAATTTGTCCCAAAATAAATATTATAATTTATTGGACCTATGTAATTTGCTATTTGCAACATCATGGACAATCAAAAAATATGAAACGTAATTTGCACCAAAATCCAAATTGATTATTCGTGGGTTTAGATTGTTTAGAATGAAAAGTTTCTAAATCCTTTTTATGAAATTGTCCAGGAGAGTAATTCTAAGGTTCGAGTTTTCTAGTATTTAACTCTTATTGAACAACACTATTTAATACTTGTCTTGTAGTTCTATTATATAGCATGATTGAACACGTATAATTTAATTCACATAATAACAATATTTTGCAGTATTAATTTACAAATCAACATTGACATTTTATGCATTTTGGGTGATGAACAATTTTTTACTTAAATAATTGAATTATTTTTTATTGATAAGATTCAATTTTCAAATGGGAAATGGACGTGGTTTAGTAATCAAGTTTGAGTTCTATATGCAGTAATTTCAAATTTGCATTTCTTTTAAGTTTTAATACAGGATTTTATACCGTATAAAATGTGTTTAATATGGTATAATACAAAAAAAATACCGTATTTTTACATCACTAGCACTTATATGTATCTCATACCGATTACAATAAAACTATCAAATTCAAAAGATCTTTATCTGAAAAGGTACAAATTAAAGTATATACGTCATAAATCATAATATATGTATGTATACGTATTTTCCAAAAGTTCCATCTAGGTACTCTCTTTAATATTTATATCTGATATTTTGTGTCAACCAATGAGCTGTTCAACGGTCTAAGTGGTGTCCATGTACACCTATCTACGTGACTTCGTCAGTCGTCTTAATAGTGGAAGGGTGATCAAGTCTAAGTTTCTAAAAGGGGCTTACTCCAGGTTACGTATACATTTTAGCTTATTAACTAGAAATGGGCAGAGTACCTAGTCATCATTCAGTTTATATTTAAATAGGTATATAACTGCATAATACATATAAAAAAAAATGTCTTTATTTGCTATTCATTGAATAATGCCATGTTCTTGACTCTTAAGTAGATACTTTAAATTTTTTTAAATAATACTGTATATAATTAATGTATAATCCAATATAATAGTCTAAATTTTATAATAAATGATCAAGATGTATAAATATGTATAACTACGACACAGACTACTAATATGGTAAAGTTTTTTTTTCTGAAGCCTAAGTCCCCCGAGTGCCCCCTCCAAGATATACAAATTTTGAATCTACGTCGGTTGCCCTTTCGATTAAAAATGGTTTGGAAAATATTATTTTTGGTGATCATACCAAAAAAACCATCCAAAGTACACCTCCCAGCCGCGTGGCATATAAATCTTAATCAATGTATAGTTTATGTCGTATTATTTATATGCATGGGATTTTCACTGGTAGTTTATATTAGCATTTTCTATACACGATAAAATTTACAAAATATTTTGACTTGTTTTGAGATGTTAACGGACATTTTCGATTTACAATTTTTTTAGTTTTTTTTTATAAATGTCAATAAAATTTTATTTGTTGGGCCAAAACACATGAAAATTGAATACAAGGCTCCTGATATATTGTTACAATAGCGATTGAAAAATATTAAAAATGCATAGGCACAAATTATTTTTATAAGCATTTAAAGTTTGAATTTTGACAAAATTTATCAAATTTAAAGTGTCAATTTATTTGGTAGTTAAAAACTTATAAAATGTTCAACTTTTATAGCTAAGGATTGAAAATTCAAAACAAGGTTCCACCTTCCACGTAAATAGTTTATAATATATTAATAACTTATAAACAATAATATCATCACATATACTTCGCTCAGAATTGCTTTTTTTATACAATGATGTTATAACATTGGCTCAAATTTAACACAATCCTTTACAGTGACTCACTTGTAACATACTGTACAGCAGAGCGACACCCACTTACCAACCCTTTTTTGTATTATATATTTTTTTTAAATCAGCATGTTATTATTATACCTCGTGAGTCCTGGTAACCAAATTAATTATTTTAATGTAGTTGCCCTGTTATATTTATGATTATTTGGCTCTTTTCCTCGTGGTGAGCAAATATATTATTCTGTAAACTAACCAAATTATATTATTCTAAATTATAATGTCATGCTAAAATTATTATTATTCTTAAAAATGCTAAATACAAACATCATTATGATTTAACCATACCTATTCTCTTATTATTATTAATATTATTTTATTCTAGTTTTGATTATCTAAACTGTATAAAGCCTATAAGTTCCACTGACTTGGCGTTAGGGTCAACACGCCTCTTATAGGTCATGTCGAGTTAAGCGTTCTGCTTGATTCATGGGTGGAAAGTAGTGCAAAGGTAGTAAAATACTAGAAATCTCACAATGTATTATGTATTTAATACTTGCAAAAAAATCGGTTTGTAACTAACTAATACGTTTTCTTCAGGTAATGTAAATGTTTTAGAGCGCAATTGGTATATCGACCCTAAAATGTTAAGAGCGCAATTGGTATATGAAAAGGTAATTTTAAGTGCAATTGGTAAATTCCCCATATTTTGAATCTTTTTTGAATACCCTTTCGATTAAAAATGTTTTTGAAAATATTATTATTGGTGATCATTTCGAAATAGCGTTCCTAAGTACACAGCCAAATAGGAGGTAATATCGTGAATATATCATACGCATTATTGATATCGTATTGTTTTTCTGGAGCTTAAGTCCCCCGCTAGCCGCACTTGGGTAGTACATATTCAAGATGTTAATTGAACACCCTATCCGTTAAAAATTTTTAGGAAAACATATTTTTTGGTATTTAAGGCCAAAAAAGCCCTAAAAAATATAATAATAATTTTGAATCTACATTGGTCACCTTTTCGAGTAAAAATGGTTTGGAATACATACATTTCCGAGTTCGTTTTGAAAAATTCGTCATAAGTAACACCTCGCAGTCGCATGGTTGATAATTTGATATCGTATTATTTTTTTAGAGCTCAAGGCACTTCTTAGAAAACCACAAATGTCTAATCTTTATCTGATGTTCTTTCAATTAAAGATAGTTCGGTGAACATAAATTTTAGGAGTTCATGCCAAAACGGCCGTTTAAAATTAACTTTGCAGTAGAATCGTCCTTGTGTCTACTCATTTATGTGAGGTGTTAAATTGGATTTGTTTTAACTTCTAATAACTAAGAACGATTGTTATTTGTAATGTCCCATTAATAGGATAGTGGACAATT
The DNA here is from genome assembly GCF_001856785.1 of Myzus persicae. Lineage (NCBI taxonomy): Eukaryota > Metazoa > Arthropoda > Insecta > Hemiptera > Aphididae > Myzus > Myzus persicae. Next base: position 3,902 of record NW_019101042.1, read on the forward strand.
AATGATATATCTGCTACTTTACGTGTTATGGCGGTACTGGAAAATATAATTGTATTTAAAAAGGTTTGTTAAGTGATTCCAAGAATAATAAATGTAATTTTTTATAGCTACTTGTAAGAGTTTGATAATTTATGATCATAATGCTAGTTCTTTAACACATAAATAAATAGAATCATGTTTTTTTTTGTTATTCATAGTATGATTAAATATTACGGGGTAATTTATTTGAGTAATGATTAAGGCATATTATTATTTTTTAAATAGTTATTTTTTTTATAATTTCAATTACCTATGACTCGATATCGAATACACAAATTTGGCCAATTAAAGAAAAATGTATTCATGTCATAATATATTTATATATTTTATAAAATAAGATAAAAATAAATACATAATTTAAAAAATATACAGATAAACATCCCGATAACACACCTCATGTAAGATGGAAATCTCCTTACAACAAAATATAACAATAGTCTCTTATAATTTTCTCTTGTATTTATAGATAAAATTATTAATTAATGAACAGGATGGTAGTAATAATTATCTAAATTTCTTCTATTTGATATTGATTCAAAATTAATTAAAGGATGATAAAATACTCTATATTTATAATTACTGCAGTGTAAGCAAGTAAGTGCTCTTTGAACATAAAAAATATTGATTTTATAAGCATTAAGATCATAACAAGTATATTTAAACTAATACTTTATTTTACATTTTTAACAAGTACATAAGCGATAAGCCATAAGCCATTGATATCGAACGACATGTTCACGCTGTGTGACGTAAGTAGAGGTTTGGTGAATTCCAACAAAATATGTTATATACATTATAGTGTGTATGCAGTCTAGAACAAATTTATGTTACAACAAAACTGAAAATTCTTGTACAACCAAATATTTTAATTAAGAGAATTTCAGTTATAGTTTTCACTACAACATTTATACTACTAGAATATTATATACTATTTATATTTATTTATTTTTCACCTGTTTTGTATTTGAAAATGAATATCTAACTAAGGGAGTATCATACTCTTTTTACCAAAGATTTCCATCAGCCATTAATCAGTCACACATCATTTAACATCATTTATACCCTAAAAATAGTATAGGCAAGGAAAAATTAAGTTATCAACTATTAGGTATATGTTTACATAAAAGTAAATATTATTTTTTATTGTTCATCTGATTTATGTTATTGCTTGGTGCATATTACATGTATAACACTAACACAATGATTCTGTTCAACTGATCCACCATGTTTAATAATATTATCCTTGGTCCTTGGAGATAATTGTATTAACGCATCTATAAAATCGTAGTACTGAATTTGGTCTTTGACAAATAAGAATACGCATCCTAAATGAAATTGTTTTTTGAAATACTATGGATCAAAAATAAATAGTAAAGTTGTTGTTTAGTGATTGAATTGTTGATTGCAAAAGAAAATATTATACTATGATAACATATGTAATGTGATTATGTATGTAATTTCAAATATTAATAATTAAAAATATTTACTTCAGAAATTTGGTGAATTCCAACAAATGTATTATCTAGATTATCGAACAAATAATCGTTAAAAAAAAAAAAAAAATGAAGTAAATAATGTAAGTGCATTTATGTACTCACAGAACATAGATTGTAACTGGTAGAGAATACCGAAATATCTTGGAATATTTATAACTAATACCATAGAAAACTCGTATCCTGTTACCTCGAATCCAACACATATTTTCAATTAGAAAAAATTATAGATTAATTTTTACCAATTTGTTGTTTACATGATGCATCATAAGAGCGGGAAAACCATAATACTGCATATGTATGTTACTAGTAAAATATGGTTATGCCACCCGAATGATACTTCATTAATACAGCTGTTGATGCCTATATATTATACATTATTAAAATAAATATACAAAACAAACATTTGAATAATATCTTAAGTGTATAGTTTTTTTAAATATATTTTATAAACTTTCAAGACAGTACATAACTGACATCCACACCATATTTTGTAGTTAGGTAACTAATAACAAAATGTATCCAATTCAATAATATGTACACGTTTAAAAAACAAATGTGTGTTTGAATAACAATATTTACTATGCATTTAAATGTAATTAAATTAAATTTATATAATATAAAGGAAAATACAAACTAGGCGTTGAAAATGATATACCTGTTGCAAAAGTTGGAGTTGCCATCATGCCATCAATTGTTAGTGTAAGCACTAGGTACAGGTTTTAAATTCACTGTCACTAAGATTTATACTAAAAGTTGATAGTCACCTCAGCCGTATATTATTAGTTATTACTTATTAGTTTTTGCCATTTACAAATATTTTTACAATATTAATACAACGAAAATTATACAAAAAATGTGGTTTATTGCTGCAACATAAATAATTATTAAGAGTAGCAAATATTTTTACTAGGCATGATTTGTATGTTACCAGCAAAATATTTTTATGCCACACAAATTATGGATCATTAATGCAGCTGTTGATGACTATATACTAAACAATATTAAAATATATACATTATACATTAATATCTATAGTATTTAGTTATTTTAATTATATTATATGATTTTCAAGACAGTATATAACTGACAACAATCTTTGAAGGTATATAATAATAAAAAGTTCTAATTCAAGAATATTATAATGAACAAGCTTAAAAAAAAAATTTGGGTTTGAATAACAATGTATTATGCATTTAAATTTCACATTCATATTTTGTAAAATCATAATAAAGGTAACTGTTGCAAAAATGTTGGAGTTACCATCAATCGGTAGTATAAACCCTAGACACAGCTTTTAAATGCACTGTCACTAAGAGTTATACTAACAGTTGATAGTCACCTCAGCCGTATATTATTATTTTTAAGTTATAATGATGTATAAAATGTTTTTTAATATTATTTAAATATAAAGAATTGTTAAGATTACCTCGAGGATTCCTTGCAACACGGTGGAGAATTCAATATATATTGGGCTACTCTCCTCTCAAGCACACAAAAATGCTAAAGTCGAAAATACATTTTCCAACGATTGTAGATTTATCAATGTCTAGCATTTTAAATTATAGAATAATTTTTACAAATCCGTTGCTTACATGATGCATCATAAGGGAGGCAAAACGTCAATACTGCGTATGATTTGTATGTTACTAGTATTATAAGGTTATGCCACCCGAATGATGACTCAGCCGCTGTTGATGCCTATATATTATACATTATTAAAATGTATACAAAACTAACATTTGAATAATATCTTAAGTATATAGTATTTTTAAATATATTATATGAATTTTCAAGACAGTACATAACTGACACCATATTTTGTAGTTAAATAATAACAAAATGTATCCAATGAAACAACATTATTGTAATGTACAAGTTTAAAAAACAAATTTGTGTTTGAAGTTTGAACAACAATATATTATGCATTTAAATTGCACATTCATATTTTGTAAAATAAAATACTATCTAGGCTTTTATGAAGTAAAATAAAATAATATGACTGTTGCAAAAGTTGGAGTTACCATCAATTGTTAGTACAAAACACAGTTACATTTTTTCAATTCACTGTAACTGAGAGTTATACTAACAGTTGATAGTCTCCTCAGCCGTATATAATTATTTATTATTTATAATGATGTATAAAATGATTTTTAATATTATTCATTAAAACATTAATAATTATTACAAAATGTGTTTTATTATTTAAATATAAAGAATTGTTAAAATTACCTCGAGGATTCCTTGCAGCCCGGTGGAGAATTAAATATATATGGAACTACTCTCATTTGTTAAAATTTTCTATCGTAAAATAAAATACAATGTATGGGTTGATGAAGTAAAATCAAATGATATGACTGTTGCAAAAGTTGGAGTTGCCATCAATCGTTAGTATAAGCCCAAGAAACAGGTTTGAAATTCACTGTCACTTAGATTTATACTAACAGTGGATAGTTTCCTCACCATATATTATTAGTTATTACTTATTAGTTTAAGCTCATCAGTCAATTCATAAATAATATATTTTTATATATAAATAATTGATGAAAACGTGTTTTACTGTAGAATAATATAATATTATGATTACTAAGAACATTAATATTTATAGAAAATGTCTTACTTACGGCAAACTACAATATCAATTCTGGAAAAAACTTCTGTAACATAATAAAACCAACTATAGTTCAATCATTGATTTAATTATTTGACGTTCCTTCATACCAAAATTAACAATTGAAAATTATTGAAAGTGTTGACATTGTAAATATCCAATACTAAAAAATAATAATAAAAATATTTTAGTTATTTGTATTTTCTAAATTATTCTCATAATAAAAAAATAATGATTTATAATTTCCTATCAGGAGTGTTCAAAAATTAGCATTAAAAATCCTGTAAGATTTAAAATGTAAGTATGTATGTACTATGTACTCTACGGAGTATATTTTTTTATATAATCAATAGTGTGTAAATAATTTTTGAAATATCAGCTGGCGTGATATTTTCTTACTCAAAGATAAAAGTTAATAAAATGAAAAAAATATAAGATATAATGAAAATGCAATTCAGATGACTAAAGGTTAATCTACTCAATTAACTTAAGTTCACAAAAATTAATAATATATTTTTCATTATTTGAATGTATGACAATATTAAATTAATAAAATGTTGCTGGTATTTTAGTATTTAGAGTAGAATAAACTGTTAAATATATATCTTCATTTAATAATGTTGTAATGGAAAGTATATTATTTTTTTAATGATATGAACATAACAAAACTTCTTTGAATTCAGTTACATACACATTAAATATTATTTCTTCCATCTACATTTTTATTTTTCGTCTAATAATACTGTCTTAGCCTGTAGCAAAGATTTGAATTTTTTGGGTGAGATAATAATAACAATAATAATACAAAATTATTAAGAGGACGTTCACGGACATTTGTTGTCTCTGTCTTATAAGTGCGTGACATTACAAATTTTAACGCTTGGTAGACAACTTTTAGCAAGGTTAGGGTTAGTTTGTTCAAATATTAGATTAAAAGTTTATAAAATTGATACTAAAAATTATAAGTAATTATTATTATTATTATTATTGCATCTTATGGACTTTTTACTATACTATTTCAATTTAGTTATGAGTATTTTAAAATTGTAAAATGTTTTGTACATCATAAAAAACTCAAAACTTATTTAAAATGTATTTAAAAACCATGAGATACCACAGATAATAATGATAATCTTACCTTTAAATAGTATAAGAGGTCAAATAACTCTAATTTTCAAACTAACAGACAAAAATTGAACTACTTAACGTAAAATTTGTTACCTAAGTTCCCACGTTTAAGATGATGACAAAAAATATCCGTGTAGCATGATCTCAATAAAATAAAATACACTTTATGTTCGATTCACTATTATAGTAAATGGTTATCGACCATAATCAGCATTTTTTAAATATTTATTGTTTGCTCTTTAATTTACTATAATTATGACTTAATTCAAATAAAGAATAACTAAACAAAACTTTTCAAAAATGGTCGTATTGTAAAAAGAACCTCTGCTCCAATTAATTATAAGCTACTTACATTTAATATCATTTAAAAAATATTCTTCATTTTTTTTATTTGAGTAATGTTTAAGGCATATTTTTATTTTTAAAAAAGTTATTTTTTTATAATTTCAATTACCTACAACTCGATATCGAATACCCAAATGCGGCCAATTAAAGAAAAATGTATTCAAGTCATGATATATTTTATAAAATAAGATAAAAATAAATATATAATTTAAAAAATATACAGATAAACATCCTGATAACTCACCTCATATAAGATGGAAATCTCCTTACAACATAATATAACAATAACCAATTATAATTTGCTCTTATATTTATGGACAAAAATATCAAATTATTAATTTATGAAAAGGATGGTAAAACTAATTTTATAAATTTTTTCTATTTGATTCAAAATTGAATAAAGGATGTAAAAATATTTACTTCAGTGTATTTATTTCTTCAATAGTTTTTCTGTCCTGCGTTGCTCGAGCATAAGGATCATCTTTTAGTTTTAGCAGAGTATATTTTAATACCAATGTACTGCAATGTGAGCATGTAAGTCATCTTTGAACATAAAAAAATTAATATTAAAAGCAGTAAGTTCACAACAAATTAAATTAAAGTAATATTTTAAACTATTACATAAGCCATTGACATTGGAAGGCATGTTCACGTTGTGTGGCTTAAGTAGAGTTTTATTGTATTCCAACAAATGTATCATCTCAGATTGCCGAACATATAAACATTTTTCTGGAAAAAAAGGAATAATTAAACAACGTAAGTGCATTTTAGTATTCACAAAAGATTCAGAGTAATGGGTGGAGAATACAGAAATATCTTGGAATATGTAATGGTTATAACTAATACCATAGGAAACCTGTATTCCGCTACCTCGAATCCAACACATATTTTCAATTAGAAAAAATTTTAGATTATATTTTACCAATTTGTTGTTTACATGATGCATCATAAGAGCGGGATAACCATAATACTGCATATGTATGTTACTAGTAAAATATAATTATGCCACCCAAATGATGGCTCATTAATATTTAATGCTGCTGTTGATGCCTATATATTATACATTATTAAAATATATACAAAACTAACATTTAAATTATATCTTAAGTATATAGTATTTTTAAATATATTCTATGAATTTTCAAGACAGTACATAACTGACACCATATTTTGTAATTAAATAATAACAAAATGTGTCCAATTCAATCATATGTACTAGTTAAAAAAACAAATTTGTGTTTGAATAACAATTTAGTATGCATTTAAATGTAATAAAATAAAATTTATATAATGTAAAAGAAAATACAATCTAGGTGTTTATGAAGTAAAATAAAAGAATATAACTGTTGTAAAAGTTGGAGTTGCTATCAATTGTTAGTATAAGCAATAGGTACAGGTTTTAAATTCACTGTCACTAAGATTTATACTAACAGTTGATAGTCTCCTCACCGTATATTATTAGTTATTACTTATTAGTTTTTGCGATGTACAAATATTTTTACAATATTAATTCAACAAATATTACTAAAAAATGCGGTTTATGACTAGAACATAAATAATTATTAAGAGTAGCAAACATTTTTACTGAGCATGATTTGTATGTTACGAGCAAAATATGTTTATGCCACCCGAAGGATGGACCATTAATGCAGCTGTTGATGACTATATATTAAACAATATTAAAATGTATACAAAACTAAAAGTTTAATAATATCTATAGTATTTAGTTATTTTAATTACATTAAATGATTTTCAAGACAGTCTATAACTGACACCAATCTTTGCAGGTATATAATAAAAGAAAGTTAACAATTCAAGAATATTGTAATGTACAAGCTTAAAATATAAATTTGGGTTTGTATAACAATGTTTTATGCATTTAAATTGCACATTCATATTTTGTAAAATAAAATACAATCTAGTTGTTTATGAAGTAAAATGAAAGAATATAGCTGTTGTAAAAGTTGGAGTTACCATCAATTGTTAGTATAAGCAATAGGTACAGGTTTTAAATTCACTGTCACTAAGATTTATACTAACAGTTGATAGTCTCCTCAGCCGTATATTATTATTTGTAATTTATAATGATGTATAAAATGATTTTTAATATTATTCATTAAAACATTAGTAATTATTACAAAATGTGTTTTATTATTTAAATATAAAGAATTGTTAAAATTACCTCGAGGATTCCTTGCAGTACAGATGAGAATTAAATATGTATTGGGCTACTCTCCTCTCAAGTACACAATAATGCTAAAGTCAACAATATATTTTCCAACGATTGTAGATTTATCAATGTCTAGTATTTTGAATTGTTTATGATGCACAAATGATTCCTCATTAATACTGCTCTGCTTGCCTATATAAAATATAATATTAAAATCTGCACAAGACTAAGAGTTTAATATCACAGTTTTTTCATTACACTATTTTACTTTTAAAGCAATTTATGAGTATTTTAAAATTGTTTATAGTTTGTACACATTGAAATATTCATAACTTGCTTTAAAATCAAAAAGTAATACAAAAAACTCTGAGATGCCTTAGATAATAATCTTTCTGGAGCCAAATGTGATATACTGAGCTTAAAATTTGCTATGTTCCAAACTTTTAAGACATGACAACAGATGTCTGTGTAACTTGTTCTTTATAAAATAAAATACATTTTATGCTTGATTCACTAGTATATTAAATGGTTGTTGAACTTAATCAGCATTCTTTATATTTATTGTTTTCCTTTTGATTTACTATAAATAACTTAATTCAAAGTAAGAATAACTGATCAATATAAAATTATCATAATATTAAAAAATAAAATACAATTTTAGGAACTTTTTAAAATATGTTTGCAATATACATTGGCAAGTGTATACTAGTTTATTTATGAATACAATTCATAATGTTATGATAATCTATAAAATAAGCCAAGAAAATATAAATAAATAGTATTTGTTATGAATTTAATTATAAAATGAATTAGTTTTTAGCACACATAATTGAAGATAAAAAACCGTAGTACTCTATTTAAGTAACCGTGACAAGTCACATGTACATCTATAATGTTTTTTACCTGTTCTGTATAAAAAAATGAAAATCATACTTTTTTTACAAAAGATTTCCAAGAGTCAGTAAATATTTATAACTAATACTATAGAACAACTGCATTCCGCTACCTCGAATCCAACACATATTATCAAAAGGAAAAAAATTATAGATAATTTTTACCAATCCGTTGTTTACATGATGCATCATAAGAGTGACAAAACTCCTCACTGAATATGATTTGTATGTTACTAGCAAAGTATGTTTATGCCACCCGAAGGATGGACCATTAATGCAGCTGTTGATGACTATAATATATTAAACAATATTAAAATGTATACAAAACTAAAAGTTTAATAATATCTATAGTATTTAGTTATTTTAATTACATTATATGATTTTCAAGACAGTATATAACTGACACCAATCTTTGCAGGTATACAATAAAAGAAAGTTAATAATTCAAGAATATTATAATGTAAAAGCTTAAAAAATAAATTTGGGTTTGAATAACAATATCTTATGCATTTAAATTGCACATTCATATTTTGTAAAATAAAATACAATCCAGTTGTTTATGAAGTAAAATCAAATAATATAACTGTTGTAAAAGTCGGAGTTGCCATCAATTGTTAGTATAAGCAATAGATACAGGTTTTAAATTCACTGTCACTAAGATTTATACTAACAGTTGATAGTCTCCTCACCGTATATTATTAGTTATTACTTATTAGTTTTTATTAGTTACCATCGAAATCAATAGTATAAACTGTATCTATAATTTTGAAATGCACTGTAGCTAACAGTCATACTAACAGTCAATGGTTACCTCAGCTGTATATATTATTTATTAGATAATATGATATTCAAATGGTTTTACAATATTATATATTAATACAACGAAAATCAATAAAAAAATATGGTTTATTATAATAATATAAATAATTATTAAGAGAAGCCAAATTTTTTACTGAACATGATGTGTATGTTACGAGAAAAAATGTATGTGCTACCAGAATGATTGCTTCTTAATGCAGCTCATGACACAATATTAAACCATAATATACAAAACTAAAAGCTTAATTATATCTACCTTATATGTGTTTAAAGTATAAAGTCTTATTGTGTAAAATAAAAATACGATCCTGATATTTTTGACTTAAAATCAAACCATGTAACTGTAAAACTGTCGCAAATTTGTAGGTACCATCAATCGGTAGTATAAACTTGAGTTATAATTTTGATATGCACTCTCGCTAACAGTTATATTAACAGTCGATGGTTATTGGTTACCTCATCATTATATTATTATTTTTAAGTTATAATGATGTACAAATGTTTTTATAATATTATTTATTAATACAACGATAATTAACACAAAATGTGTTTTATTATTTCAATATAAAGAATTATTAAGTTTACCTCATGGATTTCCTACAGCACTGTCGTAAATTCAAAATATGACCTAACCTAACTCTCCCTACGTTTGCAACCCTGGGTCTGTATAATTCGAAGCACGATATATTTTACCCACTAGAAGGAGCGTGGGTGGCATTTGTATTGTGTGTAGAAGGTCATACTATTGAGAAGAGGGAAGGGGGATGTGGACGCTACACCAGCGGGTCGCTGGTGTCAGTGATCGTTTGCAATGCGATTTCACTTGATACTTTCGAAATATGTCGAATATGAAATCACGTGGTTTTTTTCAATTCTTCATTAAACTATTCAATACATATAGTGCATCATGCTCTAAAATACGGTTCTCCATTTATAATGATGACGAAAAATCAAATAATATTACTGTTGCAAATGTTGCAGTGACCATAAATTGGTCGTATAAACTCCGATCACAATTATTTTGAAATGCACTTCTACTAGGAGTTATACAAACAATCAATGGTCACCTCGGCCGTATATTATTATTTATGAGTTATTATGATAGACAAATTTTTTATAGAATATTTTATATTATTTTATACATCAATACGACGACAGTATATGTGGTATTATATTATAATAAATAAATAATTATTAAGATTACCTGCAGCATGGTTTTGAATTCAAATTATGTTGAACAATTCGCCTCTCGACGTCCGCATTACCGGGTCTTAAAGGTTCAAAAAACGATGTTGTACTGACCGGTAAGTGCGTGGGTGCGCTGTTTATTGTGTGTATAGAAGGTCATTCAATTGAGTAGGGATGAGATACTGTTACAGCAGCGCCCTGTTGTGGCAATGGTCGTTTGCGGGGTGAATTCATCCGATTCCTCTGGAATAATATGTCGAAAACGAAATGATGCGATTTTACAACTCTCCATGGAACGTTAACAACACCTATGCTATAGAGTGCATCATTTTGAATAATACGGTTCCTACTTCTCAATCGTTTTGTATTTTATTCCATGCATTATACACACCACATATTCTGCAATATAATACAGTATACACTTAAATATTATACTATAAAATATTAGTTTACTTTATATTAAATATCATTTAGATTCATGAAATGTAAACAATATGTTTATTTTATTAATTCAGATGCTTCACAAAATTTTAATAGTGTTTGGACTCATTTGCTGCTGTTTACAGACATTTTCAATTTTTTAATTTCTTTTTCTATACATGTCTATAAAACTGTATTTGTTTTGTCAAACACTCCAATACCTTAACAATTTAAAATAAGGTCGTGATATATTGTTGCAATAGCAGTTGAAAAATATTAAATCGATCTTTCTGAAGTTTAAATAGACAATATAATAGGCACCCATGAGGCATCTGAAATGTTCGGACAATATTAAATAATGTATTGATTAATTTTGTAAATTTTTTATTGGGCAGCGTTTAAGTCTCCGTAAAAAACTGTTAGCTCTATGTATTAATTTATTATAATTTCAGGACTATTCAACATGTATGGGTGGTTACTGGTTTGGATATTTTATTGAATAGTGCAGTGATTTTGAAAGATTCGTGCACGTGCAAATCAATGATCGAAATCCAATTCGAATGGTTTTAACTCCAATATATATGCAAGGCCACATAATTATTTTATTATTCTGTTAGATGTCGTACGTTGGTAGAGGCGGCACAATTATATTATAATGATTAACGATAGCTTTGATTATTATGATAAAATAATATGTACCATGTACCTGTATAAGTATTCTATATAAAATTAGGTAACTTCCTTCTTGATGATAGCTAAATCTACATCTCCGTTCGTTTTTATTATATTATATTATTATCAGGATGATAGTGCAATAATTGTTTTCACATACTTATATTATTATTATTATTTATTATATTTACTTATATTTTGCGACACGAATAAAAATATGTATTCGCGTAAATGCTAAAGGAATATAACGGTTTTAATTATTTTGTTGCAATTTAAAATATTATTATCACATAAGCCGGTTGAGAGGCCGTCTGTGGAGTCACAGGATCGTCTTTCGTAAACAATGATAATTATAGCAATATTTCAAATTGAACACTATGCATTACAGGGACCCTCTCCACACGTAATGTTAATTTACCACGAGTGGTAACCACTTGCCAGCCTTTTTATAACTATCATTCTAACTTGAAATAAATACATTGAAGTGTCACACATGCTTGAATTATAAAATTGTTAGGTTAGGGGGGAGGGGCTTTACCTTAAGGGGGCTTTTGCCACTGGCCCCAACAGCACAAAAAAAACGAGTTTTTTCCTTTTAACGTAAGATAGGTGTATCTGCGCTTTGTTGCAGTGAACATTTTTCTAGTCCACAGAAAATGAAATCAACTAGCCAACAAAATATGAAATTGCCATGCTTAGACTAATATAATATTCTCATAGGCCTCATAGACTAATATTGTCATACCCCCTTATACCCCCCCCCCTAATATAGATCCATCCCTTGCATTATTATTTCTTAATTCTTACCATAGCAAGCCATTAAACTCTCAAATATCAGATTACATATTGGGGCCAATGTTTTTAAAAGAAATCCATAAACCTAAATTTCTTTGAAGGGTCCCATATAAGGAACATGTAGATCCTTCACGTGCATAATTATTTCTTAATTCTTACCGAAGCAAGTCCAAAATATTCTCAAATTTCAGTTATTATAACGGGATTAACATCCTGGGTTCAAAGTTTTTTAATATAAATTCATTCTCTGATATTTTCTTGAAGGGTCCCATATAAGGCAAATTTAGATCCATCCCTTGCATTATTATTTCTTAATTCTTACCAAAGCAATGTTATAAACTCTCAAACATCAGATAATATAAGGAGATTAATATCCTGAGGTCGATGTTTTTAAAAGAAAACCATAAACTGTGATATTTCATTGAAGGGTCCCATATAAGCCAAAATAGATTCATTCCTTTTATTATTATTTCTTAATTCTTAACATCGCAGGGCATTAAACTCTCAAATATCAGATAATATAAGGAGATTAATATCCTGGTGTCGATGTTTTTAAAAGAAATCCATAAACTGTGAAATTATCTTGAAGGGTCCCATAAAAGCCTAATATAGATCCATCCCTTGCATTATTATTTCTTAATTAATACCAACGCAAGGCATTAAATTCTGAAATAGCAGTTTATATCATTGGATTAATATCCTGGGTTCAAAGTTTTTAAGATAAATCCATAAACTGAAATTTTATTAAAAGATCCCATATAAGACACATTTAGATCCATTTCAAACATCATTATTTTTTAATTCTTAGTAACGCAAGGCATTAAACTTTCAAATATCAGATTATATATTGGGGTCAAAGTGCTCAAAAGGAATCAATAAAAATAAATTTCTTTGAAGGGTCCCATATAAGACAAATGTAGATGTAACAAAAATATTATTTATTCTCAATTCCTACCAATGCAAGTCATTTAACACTCAATTAGCATATAATATAATGGGATTAATATCCTTTGGACCATGTTTTAAAAAGAAATCCATAAACTGTGAATTGTCATTGAAGTATCCCATATAAGACAAATTTAGAACCATTCCTTGCATTATTATCTCTTAATTCTTACTAAATCAAGGCACTAAACTCTCAAATATCAGTTGTTATAATGGCATTAATAACTTGGGGTCGATGTTTAAAGATAAATCCATTAACTGAAATTTGATTAAAAGATCCCATATAAGACAAACGAAGATCCATTTCAAACATTACTAATTATTAATTATTTACAAAGCAAGGCGATTAACTCTCAAATATCAGATAATATAATGAGATTAATATCCTGAATTCGATGTTTTTCGTCCATAAACTGTGAAATTATCTTGAAGGATCCCATATAAGCCTAATATAGATCCATCCCTTCCATTATTATTTCTTAATTCTTACCATAGCAAGTCATTAAACTCTCAAAAATCAGATTATATATTGGGGCCAATGTTTTTTCATTTAAATTCATTCTCTGATATTTTCTTGAAGGGTCCCATATAAGGCAAATTTAGATTCATTCCTTTTATTATTATTTCT
>NW_019101043.1:0-18083 GCF_001856785.1 Myzus persicae
CTACTGCTAATATTATATTATGTGACAACATAATATAATATAATATTGTTCAGGGGTTCACAACACAAGCAATGTGGTGGTAGGGCAATATCTCTCTGGCCAGGAGAAGGATGTCATCCGGGAAAATCGTGGATACGGTCGAATTCAAAACACATGGTCCAGACCGCGGCAGGCCTCCAAACGCCTAGGCGTAAAGTGAGCCACGGATGGCGCTCCAAGCATCAACTATGATGGAATGATTATGCGGATTAAATAGCTCTGCGAGGTTATGAGGACCATCTGTAAATCAATCAGAATCAAGAGGAGTGATGTTCTGATCGCGAAACCGGATCAAGGCAGAGTGATGGAGTGCGTCGCGGCTCACTCTGTGTTCTCACACTTCCTGGAATCCGGTGATTTCACCAGATTCGCCGACTGGAGGTTTATTCATAGGGCTCGCCTCAACCTTGTGCCCTTGAATGAATCCTCGTCATGGAGAGCCGGTGATCGCAGACGTCGTCGATGTGGGTACATTACAAAAATCTTAGCCCACGTCGTCGATCACTGCATGCTATACACCGAACAATACATGGCGTGGTACAACTCTGTCGTCCCGCGAATCAAGAAGGCTGCTGGGCTTAAATACCAGAATGCCATTGGGACGGAGGGACTGCGTCCAGACTTGGTGCTGAAGAAGGAAACTAGTGTGCAGATTATTGATGTCACTATCCCATTCGACAACCACATGGCTGCACTGAAGGGGGTAGCCAAAATAAGCCAATTATAGTTTTAGAGACTTCGGTGCCAGAGGTGTCCAACCGTAGTCTCGAGGAAAAAGGTAAAAGTTAATTTTTTTTCCTTCCGTATAAATTATTGAATTATTTTTGTTAAAATGTTAGGGTCTCTCTGTTAGGAATAAATAATAATTATTATTATTCCAAAATATTTTAAATATGCGTAGATACCTGGAAAGTTTAAGACACTTGGGCCCCCTTGACAAATAAGTTGATTATCAAATAATTGAACAGTATTGGCAATTTCAATCATGTCCAGTGAGTATGTTAACTGTTTTAGACCTAACATTTTTGAGTCCTGGCGTTTTTGGTTTACAAAAAGCTTATGTTTAAATTACTTGATTGAAAAACAATTTGTTTTTCAATAATGATTTTTATCTCATTTGATGATGCTATATTTAGTTTATACAATGATACCATACATAAATCTTGGTATAATATCAATCCAACTGGCAATAACAATCCTTTGAAAGATGAAAATAGGTCCTTCAATAAATAAAATAGTAAAATAATATAAACTTAACAAGATTAGATCTAACTGAACATAAATAATAATTTATAAATACTTTTATAAACATACTTGTGAGGATACTGTTGTACATAAACGTTTAGATGGGAGTACACCAAATAATTCTTTTCTACAAGATGCAGGTACCATTGAATCACATTCGGCATTTTCAGACGTATTTAATGGAAAATTAAAAATTGATGGAATCGCACCTTTTTTTAATGCCATTTTTTTTTCTCTTTCCCATCACCTATAGTTGATTATAAAATAATAATTTAAAAAAAATTCTTAGAATAAATATTTTATATTTTCTTACTAAATCATCTGGTCCACTGTAAGTTGTGATCAAATCGACTTCAGTGAAATGTTCAGCACAAACGTAGGACACTTTATATTTATTATAGGGCCCATTTATTCTGACAATAATTTCATTCCAAGAATGGAAATCAGTAGCAGGAAATTTGAACAATGTTAGGTGTTTTTCTTTTAAACTCTTACACAAAATCACGGAACATTGCCGAGGCATTTTTAAAATGTATTTTAAACAATTTAAACTAAAACTATAAACTTCAGTCTTTAAATAGGTAGTTTCTTAAAATACAAATTAATGTTTTGTACTTATGCATCTAGTAGTTGTGTAGTACAACAGGTAGCAGTTACAGTCACGATTGTACCAAACCGAAACATTTGAGAGACATATCACTACACCCCACTCCCCCAGTCTATCGTTTCCAGTCCTGTATATTCTAGTCCGTGGTACTGACGAGCGAAGACAGATTTTTTGTTATCATATTTTTTTATTTTGATAGGTACCACGATGGTTTTAACTAGAAATATGGTACCTCTGGCGGGGGACTCTTTTGGCACCCCATACGCGATTCACATAGGCATGTCCTATCCATAATATATTATCTATGGTTAAACCATTACTACCTACTTTATATAATGTGTCTTATATGTTATCATAAGTATTTTTAAATACAATTTTTTTAATACATTTTAAAATTGGTCTTATTTTTGTATTATTTTGTAAATTCTATTAAATAATAATAATGAATTGCACAATAAATTATTTTAGCACAAAAATATTGTATAAAAAAGTTGAAAGTGGGATACTTGCGACAAAATATCTGTATAGATAGCTTATTTGGTGGCTTTTTTATTAAAAGGTTTGTGTTTGGGTGTCATTTTAAAAACTGCAATTTGTTTAGGCCAACCTTTTACTTTAGTTTAAAGCTTTTCGACTAATTTTAATTATTATTGTAATTAATTCATTTTTCTCAGTGATGATAATAGTCTTGATGTTGAAAGTTCCTATACGATTGTTGGTATAACTCAAAATTCATCATCATCTTCAAATAATTTGCATACCGATTGTTAATCATCTTTAAAATTTCGTGAACCACCATTTAGGAAACGACGTTGAACTTTTATGAATAAGGGCATCAAATATAACATTTGGAGTTCTGAAAGAACAGAACCAATCCACCAGACGTTACCTAAAATGATTGCTATTCACAAAATGTCATTATCTTTTTGTTCAACATCCGGTTTTCAACAATGTATGGCTATCGTCGAACCAAATTATTTAATATGCAAGAAGCAGCTATAAAACGAAGACTCAAATTATTTAAATTGTCAGTTGAATAACAAATTAAGAAATTCAAGAGTGTTAGTGAACATCTGACTGTTGGTCGTTAATGTCTCTAGAATCGTATATAAAAGCTACTGCACATTTTATTGATGACTTGTGGTGTCTAAAATCATACACTCTAACAACTCACCAATTGAAAGACCGCTCTGAATCATGCATGTCTAATACAGCTCCCAACCACAGTTGGAAACTGCTTTTAGTAAATGGGAAATCGAACAAAAAGTTATGGCAGTAGTTACTGATAACCGAAAAATGACATGTTCCACTCGTGATTTACAACTTGCTATTAAAAATGGTTTAAATTATGATAAAATACAACAATTAATTGAATTAAGTAGTAACATCGTTGGTTATTTTAAACATTCAAATGTGGCTACTCAATGTTTAAAGGCTTAGCAAGAACAGCTTGGCTTAAAAACGGAATGTGTAATTCAAAGCTGTAAAACTAGATAGAACTCCGAATTCATGATGTTCAACTAGGGGTGCATTCCACACCAGCCCGCAATTGATGTGTTAAAATTAATTGTAAAGCTGTGGCTGTGGAAAATTGAAGTAAAATTAAGAATAAAAGAAAAAAATTTGATCATATTATTAAATATTTATAATTGTAATCAAATATCATACATACACCAATATTATATACGTATAAATATAGTTAATATTGTGCCACAGAGGAAAAAATCGGACTTGTGCGCCGGGCTTAGGCCCCCCCCCCCCCAAACGTACAAAAGCGGTGATCAGTCACCCTTTGTCTCACGATCACGCGATCTGTGCAACGGAAAAAGGCTCACGTGGAGCTGGCCCGATGTCCAACCCCACCAACTCGGTGCAGGATATACAAAGAACGTACCGCACTCGGGGAAGCTCATGTAACAGGAAAGTATCCGCTTTACCAGTCTTAGGCCGCGAGCAGCGAGACCACTTTCTTGGTAGTACAGGTCGAGATGAAATCCGGGTTCCTCGGCGTCGCCAAACGCCAAGGAACTCCTCTTTCCAACACAATGCATGATAATAATCAAGAGCCTCGGATAGCCGCCAGATCCCAAAACAGTGGTCGGCGGTAACTGTGTTGGAGCAAGAATAGTTGGTTGTTGATCCGACTACTCTTGCGTTTAAGTGCCAGTTCTATGAGAAGGTATTTGCAACCAAGATAGGTGTCGATGTCCACAGTAGTAATGCCTACAAATCCGAAGCCAACGACCAAATTGTGACTGAAATGAAACATCTCCAATGGTCACAAGTGGAGAAAAGACTCCTGGCTCTGGTACAAACTAAACTCGTCTTCGGCTGTGTAACACCAAACGGAATTAACCGCGAGTCGCTGAAAAAACACAAGGGCCGCACCCTTGAAGTTATCATAAGGCGGAGAATTACCCAAGAACATCGTGACATGGTCGCGGCATTTCTGGATGAACTACAATGAACCCTAGCAACTCCTAGTACAAGTAGGGAAACGATGAAGGGAGGTGGATCCGGAGCAATGGTGATTGCGCAGCCGTTTGTGACCAAGCTGATAGATTAGATTGCTTGAGCCTGGCACAGAGTGCCATTCAACAGGCAGTGGTATAGCTAACCACAGTGTCTGGTCACGGAGTAGAGAAACTTCTTACTACGGCACGGTGTTTAGCTGATAGTGGCGTAGTATTTAGAATACGGCAAAAACAGCCGGGGCGTTAGAGCTCGAGTACGGGGTGGGCGATTGCAAGCAGGCATCAGTCCAGCTGATAGGCATAGCAATAGACGCAAGCCTGTGACCGTAAAGCGTTGAAGGCGGAGAGTTACAGGAGAAACGTATCAGAGTGGAGAATAATCCAGGTGCAGTGGCTGACGGTGTACTTGCGGGGGTCGACTCTAAGGAAGCTTTGCCTCAAGGCGATGAGATGATTAAATTCTGAGCGCCCATCATCAAAGGGCAGGACGATTCTCAACCACAGTCCCGGGCCGACCAGCCTAATTTGACTCATCTCGGTCATGCACTGTCATGGAACCAATTTCTCGCTAGGAGGTGACAGAGTCGCTCCTGAGCAAAAACACCACTCCTGGGCCCGTCGGATTTCCGGCCCGATAATGGAGACATCTTCAGTGTAACCTGATGGGTTGAATTTTCAACATGTTCAGGCGCCTACGGCTCCATACCAGAAAAGCTGATGAACATTGGGGCAAAAAGGGGAAACCCCAAATGCCCGGGCAACTACCGACCGAGCTCGATCGTGCGCACAGCCATCCGGCATTACCATCGGATTCTTGCCAAGTGCTTGGAAAAATTGTCTGGTGGACTATCGGCAGCGCACGTTCAGACGTGTCGATGGCGTGGCGGAGAATCTTTTCCTTCTCGACTTGGAGCTGAAGGATGCCCGCTCGCTGAAGAAAGGCCTGTGTCTTGCATTCCTTGACTTGTAGAAGGCGTTCGATACAGAATCTCATGTGCCCATAGCGTCCGCGATGCAAGTTGTGGGTCTTGACCCTCGCTTTGTGGAGTACATTCGCGGAACTTTCCGGCGTTCAGAGACTTTTTTCTAAGTGAGTGGACAGAGTTCGCGAGGCATATGTCCACGAAGTGGTGTTAGGTAAGAAACCCTTTATCTACGCTTTTATTTAATCTAGTAATAGACACAGGTCTACGAGCATACTAGAAGCCGTTGGTTTCACTCTTGGTCGAACCGTAGTGAATACCATTGCTTATGCGGATTTTGGTGGCGGAAACGCCCTCGGGATTGCGCCGGGCATGAAAAGTATTCACAAAACGGTTGGAGGTAACCGGTTTTATGGTAAATCCAGCGAAATGTACAACTCTCACCCTGGTCCCTTCCAGACGGGACGCGAAAGTCTACTCCTGCGGGGGTCCCTTGGTATATCGTTCGCAGGTAGTTAGATCGATGCGTTCGATAGTACGGCGTACGTAACGGCACTTAATCGGATTTCCTCAGAACCGATGAAGGCGCAAATGTGACTTGAGATTGCAAGAGATTACCTCGTTCCGAAGTTTATTAATGGACAGACGTTTGCGGTAACCTCAATACAGAGGTTACGATGTCTCACGTACGAGACGCGTCGTGCTGTAAAACGCTGGTTGAATCTACCCATGGCTTAAATATACAAGGTTATTGCACATAGCCAAATTGTTATCAAATAAAAATAAAATGGCAGCGTAAGGGTACGGTCCATATCATAATATAGCCAATATACGTCGTCCCCTTCATAGATAGGCCATGTATGCTTATCATTGAGGAACGAACATGAAAATATTTTGAGGATATAGAGGTCTTATTCTGTTGATTATTCTGTGATAAGACCGCTATTAGAATGAGAGGCATTGATAAAATTAGTCCTTCTCTCTTCCCCATTCCGGCACACGACCCTCTATTAAATATAGAGTCTATTTGGTTAATATAGCAATGGCCTATCCATTCTTTATTATCTATGGTCCAATTACGCTGCCATTTTAATTCCTTAACGTGATAAAATGACATAGTGGGGGAACTATTGCAATAACCTTGTATATTTAAGCCATGAATCTACCTATTTCGTGCCCTGATGCTTACGTTCACTCGCCAACGAAGCCGGGTGGCTAAGGTATTCCCGATTTTGTTCGCTTCGTACAAAAGAATCGTGGGAAAAGGCTTGTTAAGCTTAAGAATTCCGAGGTCCCCGCTGTTAACGAGGTGTACGGACTTTACGGTCTGTCCGTCCTCGCAGTCCCAAAAAGCGTTGGAGGGTAACCGTTCAAGGTTAGTCATATGCAAAACCTATGTAAGTGTGTGGATGAACTACTTATCACACGTCTTAGAAGCAGGTTTTTCAGGGAGCATGTCGTCCACATTGTTCGCGGGCTCCTCGGGGAATGAGGATATCGATAACGATATCATAGCGGCAGTGCGTGATGATAGTACTTGGAAGGTCCCTTTAGACCAGGGAAACTTCGACAAACGCCAGACGAAGATATCAGTAGGTGTGGTCCTCAAAGCGGTATGGGACTACATACTGCCACACGTCGAAACCGTGCCAGATGTGGAGAAAGTATGGGGAGCATTATGGGACTCACTGTTTACAAAGGGAGCGGATGTAGTAGCTGGATCGATGGTAGGGGTATGGGAGAACGGCTTACCATCTGGGTGGCGCTGGACGGTTGTGTTGGACACTATCATCAACATAGCCAGTTTCAAGGTTATAAGGAAGATAACGGAAGCGAGATTGGGAAAAACGATCCACGTAGCGACTTTATATGCGCAGGGTGATGATGTGATCCTCTCAACGAAGACCGTAGAAGCAGCGGCATGTATCATGGATACATACGAAAAATTGGGCTATGAAGTGCATCCCCTAAAAACGTTCATATCAACGAACAGAGCCGAGTTCTTACGGCGTAGCTACGAACCATCAGGAGGTACGGGGTACATAGCCAGATCGACTGTGGGTATAAGGTTCAGGAACCCAGCGTTGGAGAAACCAGTGACTAGGGAGGAGCGTATATACTCGGAATTCTGCCAATGGAACTTAATTTCACTCAGGGGTGCTGCTCCAACACAGGCGGCGGAGTGCTTCCTGGAAAGTGTCACAAACCAGGGCATCCCCAGAGACGACGCCATCAACTAAATATTGACTCCCAGTGCTGTGGGCGGTGGTGGTCTGGATGAGACAAGTAGATTCGGAGGAGCAATAGCTAGCAGGCTCCAAGGGGCGAGGAGATGGTTAACCTTGTATGTAGAGAAGAAGTACCGCACCCTTGCAGTGAGGCGCGGGTGTTGGGACAAAAGGATAAAGGACACCGAGTGGGAGCCGGATATACTATCCCAGCGGAAGTTGGATGCATCACTGGCGCAAACACGGGGCTACCGAGAGTCATCACTCATCCAGAGTGAAAAATGTGAATTTGTGGAAGTAGCACCAACGCAGTACCGCCGGGAGGTTTCACTCCTAATCCCGATGACATCTGGGACCTGGGCCACGTGCCAGTGCAAATCCGAGATCACATAAAGAGGCAGTCAGTGCGCGAGGGTACCGAGTGGTTGCACATGCATACTGCCTCTATGCCAGTGGTGCAGGCCATGCAAAAACGGATGTCTCGCAACGTGTACGAGAGGTACATACTCGGAGACATAGTAGCACCGGGCCCACTGGTTGAAAATGTGGGCAACCGGTACGGCCATAAGGCGAAGAAGTGGGCCAGCAATATGATAAGTGCTGCCTTGGTAGTAAAGAACATAGGACTGAAGGCACAGGCAGGAACATGGTGGGGAACCATGAGAGCGTTGGACTTGCCATGGCAAGAGTTCAGGTCCGAACTATTGGAGAAGTTCAACGGGGACGAGTTGCAGCCGAGTCTGCAATCAGAATTGCTGAGCACCGCTCAGACCAAGACCGAAACACTGGGGGAGTAAGTCCTACATAAGTACCAGTTGTATCGGAGGTTAAACCTTGGTCTGACAGAAGAAGCGGTGGTAATGACAGTGATTGGGCTCATGCGTGACGAATTTAGAATTCATGCACGTATACAGCGACTGAAATCGTTCAGCGAATTACGAGCGCTTGCCCATGTACTGGATGGTAGCAAGGCCGTAGTATCGGATAAGGCGGGAGCGAGCACCAGCGTACCACCAAAGTTAAAATGGTTGGATAAACGAAAAGTTGAGAGTGCTGGAAAATCCCAAGTACCGAATCCGAAGCAACGACTATCTTCGGGAGCAGGATGCAAAGTTTGTGGTAATCATGACCACTGGCAAGCTTCATGTCCAAAAAGAAAGTCGGAGTCGGGAAACGCCAAAACGACCGGCGGGACCGCCGGGTCCCGGCCGGCCAAGAAGTAATCGGCGGGAAAATCACGAGTCATCCGAAGAGAGGTAAGCAACGGAGTTCAACGCGGGCAGTGAGTATTGTTCCGGTACAGGAACCACAAGTTACAAGAACCGACCTGGGAGAACGGAACTTCGGAGCGTTACGGACCGGAGACCCGGGAAAGGGCCCAAAGAAATCGGGCCAGACGAGTTCTGAACCGGCGAAATCCGGTAAGAACGGAATTCCTCCGGAGAAAAACTTTGGTCACCCGAAGATTACCTCCGGAGTGCGGATCTGCCCGGTGAAAACCGTCGAGCCTCCGGAGAAACACCGGAGAAATCGCCGAAATCACCCTAGGAAAACCATTGCAAACGACGTTCCGGTGGAGGAACCACAGTTCGTGACAATGGACCGGGTAAATGGTTCGGTGATGGAAACGGTTTCCGGCCAGCTGGACAACAGGTCGGGAAAATCTTTAAGGATCGAAAATATTCCGGACAAATGTGAAAATCTCACCGAGGTGAGTTATCTTTCCAATAACAATGTCGCGGACAGTATTTCAGGTGATGCGGAACAAGATGAGTTAACACAGGAGTTGTTAATTTGTCCGGTCACATCCGAAGATTTTTCAGAGGAGTTTATTAATTATCCACGGGAAAAATGCAAGAGGAGAGACTCAGATACGGACTCAAAGTTTGAGTTGAGAGAGAACGTTTCTCGGTTTCTCGGGCCTACAGCCATTGCAACGGTGTCAATGGGGAAAACTAAAGTAACGGATGTTCCGTTACCGGCCATTGAACTAGAGTTTGCACTCGGGGCAGTAGTAGCGCTACTGGACTCCCAAGCGGCGAGGACATACGTCAAACCGTGGGTGGCAAAGAAGTTTGGCCGAAGTTTTACCGAAGAACCGGAGATTGTCCGTATGGCGAACGGTCGGACCCGAGAAGTTACGGAGTTTTCCGAATTTCGGGCCCAAATAGTGGATATGGAGGTAAACTTCAGAGCGGCAGTGTTAAACGATATCATTGGAGATGTCTTTCTGGGCCATGATTTCCTCGTGGAGCAACAAGTAGCTTGGGACTACAGTGGTTGCATAATCCACCTGGGGAAAGAAAGACGTGTTTCCGTGAGTTGGAGAAATCCAGTAACTCCGGTCACCGTAGGAGTGGACTTAACAACCGCAGGTTTACCCGAAGGAGAGTACGGTATGCGGGTCAAAGAAGTCCTATACCAATATCCGGAGGTATTCTCCGGAGAAGTAGGCAGAACTCGGGTGATAGAGCACCAGATCCGACTCAAGGATAAAAATCCGGTGGCTCTAAACGCTTACGGGTACTCCCGAGAGAAAAACGAGGTGATTGCCGAAATGGTGCGAGACATGGAGGAACAGGGTTTTGTTGAACCTAGCATATCTCCATGGGCTGCACCGGTGGTACTCGTGAAAAAAAAGAATGATTCACGTAAATTTTGCGTTGACTATCGCCGTCTGAACACGCAGACGGAGTCAGACGCTAACCCGATGCCGGATCTCCATGACATGGTCCGAGGAATGGGTGGAGCGAAGATTTACAGCACCATGGATTTGAAATCAGGATATTGGCAGGTGGGTCTCTCACCAGAGACACGTCCACTCACGGCGTTCAGGACCCAAAGAGGATTATTCCAGTTCAGGGTAATGCATTTTGGATTAAAAAACGCACCCGCCACATTTTGTCGCTTGATAAGCGAAGTCTTCCGTGGGTTAGTTGGTAAATTTGTGTTGGTTTATTTGGATGATATTGTGGTATACTCTAAGAGTCCCTGTCAACATCTAAACCACTTGCAGAGAGTCTTGGAGCGACTCCAGTCTTACGGTCTGACGTGCCAGCCAAAAAAATGTACATTCGAGGTGACACAGATCAAATTCCTAGGTCACGTCGTGGACGGTGAAGGAATAGACCGGGAGCCGGAAAAACTGACGGCGATTCAAGAATTACCGGTTCCAAAGAAGACTAAAGACGTGTTAGGCCGAGGCTATACACGGCGTTTTCCGCCGCGTTTCGTACGCCGCGTATTCCGCGGCGTTTTCCGTCGAAATCAAAACTCATTGTTTTATATTGAAGTAGCTATACACGACGGATGTAATACGCCGCGATTCAATCCGCGGCGGAATACGCCGGTCGGCTTGCGTTTTGGCGGACGAACGCCGGAATAATAAAAACGCAAACTGCTAATTTTATATTGTTTTAAATTAGGGTGGGCTATACTGGTGACGGAAAACGTCGCGTTTATACCATAATTTTATTATTACAATAATTTTACGTGAATATTCAATATTTTATGAATTTGCTTTAATTACTCAATAAATAAAAGATTATATATTTCACATTTAAAAAGTACCATCTAAAAAGCGAATAAGTACATTATATTAATTAATAATTGGTGTTTATAACTTGTGGTTGATTACCTAATTTTAATTTATGGGAGTATAATATTATGTTAAAGAACAATTTTCTAATAACAATTGTAAAAAAGTTCAATTTGTAGTGTCGTCAAAAAAAGTGGTAAGTATATAAAACTGCATTGAAGTCTTCTCTCATTCTCCCCCCTGACCAAAACTTGCGAATTGAGTACCTAACGTAAGAAGAATTGGGGAAGCATTTGGAACTTAGAACACTTTTGTGAATAAAATGACCTATATTAAAAACAAAAGATAATAATTGGCTGTATAATATACATTAACTATAGATTTCAATGAAAGTATGAAACTAAATAATATTTTCCATCATATTATATAATAGGTATCGTCTATACTCTATATATTTATAAATTTAAAATTATACCAAAGTATAAGCTAATCAAAATTAGTTAAATGTTTCCAACAATTGTCAGAAAAAAAAATGAAACAAGCTAATAATAAATTAAATTAAATGATTTCTGTTATATCGAGACTATAACATATAATACACTATAATATATAATATATATGATGGGATATTAAAACTATTTATACAAATTATTAATGAAAATCTATTTTAATAATACGCGGATTATTTTTCATACCACCGTGCTGTAACACACAGTTCAGTGTTCACTGTTCACCAACCGGTCTCGAGCTGTAGTAATATTTTGAAATTTATAATATTGTTAAAAGCTGTCAATAGGTAAGTAAAATTATTATTTTTTAATCGTGTTTAAAAAAAGTAATACAAATTAATTGTAGATATTATTGAATTTAATTTTCTACATAACAGACAAAAAACATGTCATTTGATACTGATCATTTCATAATATCAATTGAACAAAAAAAAAGTATTTGGAACACATCATGTTCGGACTATAAAAACCATGATGTTAAAATAAAAGATTGGGAAGAAATTGGAGAGACTATGAATAACAATTTTAAAGATTTGACGGAAAAACAGAAAGAAGAATTCAGTGAGTACATTATAATTATATTATTTATAACCACAATTGTTAATAAATTTTAATTTTAATTTAATCACGTAATAATACTTATACACTCATGATGATATACATTATTAGTAACCTACCCAATACGTCATAAAAATACATATTTTATTATTTTTTATATAAATTATTAAATTTTAAAATATTGCCACTCCAACTTGCCTTCTGGGCTATTAAAATATTTAGCATAATATTCTCTAACGTCCTTAGCATGTGTACCTGATGACCCTCGAAATATGATGTCTATTGGATCCAATTCACAACAAAATGTTTCTTCATAATTGATTCCGTCACGTCTTCGTACAAAATTATGTAAGACACAAGCACCTTTAACAATTATTTCGGCAAAATCAGGTTCCACAAGCAAAGGGGTATGAAACACTCTCCATTTATTGGATAGTATCCCAAATGCGCATTCTACAAAACGCCTAGCTCTCGATAACCGCATATTAAAAACTTTTTTCTGAACATCAAAATTTTTCCTAGGATATGGCCTCAATAAGTTTTGGTGTAACCCAAACGCTTCGTCACCAACAATTACGAAAGGTTGTTCTTGACCGTTGTCATCATTTGGAAGTTTTCTAACTCCGGGTACATTCAATTTATTTTCGTATAGTTGTTTTCCTAGGGCAGATCGTTTAAATATATGACTATCTCCTTCTCGACCATATGCACCTACATCCACTGTCAGGAAACAATAATTGGAATCAACTAACGCCATAAGAACGATAGAAAAGAATTTTTTATAATTAAAAAAGTCTGTTCCACTATGTTGTGGACTTATTATACGGATGTGCTTTCCGTCCACTGCTCCTAAGCAGTTTGGAAAGTTGGCAGTGTTATAAAAACCTTCCGCAGTGTTCAACCATATTTCCTTTGTTGGTATAGGCATCTCTAAGGGTTGTAATTTTGTCCATAATACCAATAAAGTTTCCTTTATTATCACACGAATCGTGCTTTTTCCAACAAAGAAATCCAAATGTAATTGATTGAAAGAAGCTCCAGTTGATAAATACCTGGTAAAAATAATAATCATTACTTAATTTTAAGATTTAAAAAACACTCATAAATGCCCATCCTTGAGTATTAATTTAGTTTTCAGTCTTGGACATTTTATACAATATTAATTATATTTTTTTTTATAAAAACGTAGGTACCTATAAAATAAATTCTAAATTAATCAAATTAGATTCATTATGTTACGTGGAACCTTGTATCAAATTTCCAATCCTTAGCTATAAAAGTTAAACATTTTATAAATTTTTAACAACTGAAGAATTTGTAAATTTTCAATTAAATACATTTCGTCAAAATTTGAACTTAAAATGGTTATAAAAAAAATTCGTGTCTATGTATTTCTAATATTTCAAACTGCTATTATATTAACTTATGGGGAACCTTGTATTAAATTTTCAAGTTTTTTGACACAACGAATAAAATTGTAAGGTCATTTATAAAAAAAAAACTAAAAAATATTGAAAATTTCAAATGTTTATAAATAACTTATAAAGATTTGAAATTGTTTGAATATTTTATCATGTATAGAAAATGCCTGTATAAACATTCAGTGAAAATTTCATGTTTCTACGGTAATTAGTTATAGAGTTACACCAATATCTAAAATTGAATTTTTCAAAAATTGATTTTGCGTAAAAATTCCCGTTTTTTCTTTATTTTATTTTTTTTGGTTTTTCCCAGCGCTTTTGAAAACTATTGGAAATTTAAAAAAATGACCTCCTTAATGCATCAACTAGATTCAATTTTGAACCAAATTTTGAAAATCAAAGCATTATTTCGACGAGTTATCGTGTACCCAGACACAAAAAAATTTAAATTAAAAAAAAAAACCACACAACATTGTAAAATCAATACATTCATCGCTCCACTCAGAATATAAAATGTAATACAATAATATTTTAAAATCATGTTTTCCTACATTCAATAAAAACAAACGAGTTTGCCAGAAAATTAAACAAATTTTTTTAAAGTGTTGGAAGTTTAATTTTTTCGACATTGAATTTTCAGAATTCTTATTTTGTATTGCAATTGATAATAAATAACTGTAGTTAGGTAGGTACTTAAAATGTTTACTAAATATTTATTTATCATTTTCTATTAATCATTCATTTAATACAAGCAAAGAAATTTTTTCTGCATTCAATGATTTTATAAATGTGCATTATATATATATAAACATATTGCAATTTCAACACATATTGCAGCTTGCAATTTTAATTAAATATATTTTTCTCAATATTGTTTTAGTTAAAGAACTTCAAAAGAAGTGGAAAAGTTTACGTGATGCATTCAGAAAAGAACATACCAAGTACGATAGATCAGGTTCTCGAGCATCAAAAAAAGCGAAATATTGTTATTATGATGCTTTGTCATTTTTAACACCGACATTTGAAGTTCGACAGTAAGTTTAACCTATTTAAGTTACAAAATAAACCAACTATATATTTATTACTTACTTATAATATAGGATTAATAGTCATAAATAATGTATTGATTTTACAATGATATGTGTATGTTTTCTTTTTAAATTTTGTGTGTGTGTGTGTGTGTGTCGTGTACCCGATAAATAGTCAAAATAATTCTTCGATTTTAAGCTTCATTATATTTTCCGGTGAGAAAATGAATCTAGTTGGTTCTTTCAGGACGACAAGGGGTAAAATTTTCAGTAGATTTCATAACCACCGGAAAAAAACGAAAACAAATTAGGGAAAAACGTGATTTTTGACAAAATCGATTTTGGTTTTTGGTATATCTATAACTTTAAAATAAAACACCATATATAAAATATTCACTGAATGATCATATATGGTATTTTTATACACTTAACAATTTTCAAAATATTATGACTTATGTTGAACTATTTATAGGCTAATACAATTTTCAATTACTATTATTATTTTTTCGATTATTGATAATCACAAAAATTTCGCTTTGTCAAAAATATTGAAAATGTAATACAAATAGGTTCCTCATAAGTTTTTAATAGTAGAAATTAAAAAAAAAACTATTTGCGCGTAAATCTGAATAATTTTGAATGATCATTTGAATTTCGAATTTTGACAAAATATATATTGTGCTTTGTGCTAAAAATTCTTAAAAAACCTCTTTTTAAATATCAGATTTGAAAATTGTATACGAGATTTATCATGTTTGTTAAACTTTATAAAAAAAAAGGGGTCAAGTGGATGTCGCTCTGCTGTACAGTAGGTTACAAGTAGATCACTGCAGTAGAATGGATGGTATTAAATTTGAATTCAATGATATATCATTGTATACGAAAAACGATTCTGAGCAGAGACGGTATGCTAGTCTAGGATATTTTAAATTGTATTGATGTTGTTATTATACGGTAGCTGGTAAGTTGAATTAATATTATTCATGTATTTAATTATTAACTTAAAATTATCAGTGATGCTGTAAAAATATTATAATACCTCTTTACTTTTACATAAGACACAATTCAACAGGAAAAGTTGTCATTATAATATATTATTTAGATTTTTCGGTTACAGAATTACTTACGTGGAACTTTGTTTTAAATTTTCAATCCTTAAATATAAAAACTGAACATTCTATAATTTCTTAATTACAATGATTGATAATTTTCGAGATTTTGATAAATGTTGTCAAAATTCGATCTTTAAATATTATTCGTAGGTACTTGAAACTTTCAAATTATACTATTATATATATAAATAATATATAAATTCAACCTACCGGCTACAGATGATATTATAATAACACTATAAATATAATATAAAATAAAATATTATTGGTCGACAAAATTTAATCGTCTCGACTGAGAATCGTTTTTCGTATACAATGATATATCATTGAATTCAAATTTAACACCTACATTACCGCGACCCACCATTCAATATACCATATAACCTAACTCACTTGTTCACTTTTTTAATTTCAGAACCTCGGGTAATATGTCACTATTTTCTCTAGAAAATACTATGGAAGATGACGACGCAGTAGAAGTATCACTAGATACTGGGGCTGCAGCTGCAAACGATGACCCTTCGAATTTGACTACAAATATTGATGCATCAATGAACGAACCATCAACAACATCGATGTCGGGGAAAAAAAAAATTATAAACAGAAAAAATAACGATTCACCTTCAATATTTCAACAGCGACTTGTAAAAGTTTTGGATAAATCCCAGAATCAAAATGATGATGGTGATGATGACAAACATTTTCTTCTGTCATTATTACCGGAGATGAAAGCAATCGATAACGCCAGTAAAATGGATGCTAGGATTGAACTGATGCAGGTCGTAAAAAAATATTCAAAAAAACGTCCAGCCGAATCAGTTTCGCCATATTGTCTACCCCTTCAACCAATTCAATATTCGTCATCTATTCCAGCATTGAATACAACAAACGACTATACCTTGCAAGTTCCCGATAATGTAATTCCCAGGTCAAGTAACAACTGGCAACCTCACTATTAGCTCAATATGTATTTTCATTTTTTTTATTATTATTAAAAGCATAGATGTTAATATAATTTTTTTAAATATAATGCTTGGTATTTACCATTTTTTAAATTTGCATACAAGTATATAAAGTATTTAATTTTGATTTTATTGGAAAAGACAACAAGAAAATAATAAATCTATTTATTCAAATAAAAACTTAGCACTTACTTTAATGTAATCGATAACCTTTCCACTGCCGGTATTGTATCACCTTTGATATTTTGCTCTTTTTCCAAGTCACTTTTTACAATATTTAAAAGCTCATCAAATGTTTTTACAGACATTTTGTAATAACTAAAAAATTTTTCTGGAAATCGTCGTAACTCTTCGTATATTATATTGAATTGGCCCTTTTCTGCCCTTTTTTTCCCGTAGGGATGTACCGCAAACCTCCTGTTTAAAGTTGTCTCTACTTCTTCTTCCAATGCCTCATTTATAGCAATTATTAGCGCTGGTGTAATTTTCGGCATAATGTAAACGGTAAACCTTGTCCTACGAACTGACTACTGCAAATGGTCGATCGATGAGTGGCTAATACTCTAATGTCTATTATTAATTTGTGCTATTCGAATGCGATACTGTAATATTTATACTATTGATACAATAATTATGGGATTTACCATTTTTTTTAGATATTGTACAAATATCCGCGGCGGAATACGCTCGACGGATACGCCTTGTATAGCTAGTCCGTCGGAAAACGCGGCGGAAAACGCCGTGTATAGCCCCGGCCTTAGGCGTTTGTGGTTGGTACAGTCAGTTCGTGCCACACTACGCCGAGATCACAGCACCACTCACGAGTCTGTTGGCCAAAGGGACCAAATGGCGTTGGTCAGAAATTGAGCAAGAGGCGTTCCGGAAGTTGAAGGAGTCTTTGGTGTCCGCACCACGGCTCTGTCCTCCTCTTCCGGGTAAGCCATTCAATCTACAGACCGACGCAAGCGAAATCGGTGTGGATGGTTCGAAAGTGAAACTGTTCCAAAGAGTCGGCGTGCGTAGCGTGGTTGAGACGTCCGTATGGCATTTCGTCATCAGACTTCAAAAATTAAGCACGGATTCGTATAAACGCGCTGCCAACTCGCAAGCGTGTCAATTGAGGTAAGCAGGGCCAGGTGAGATGCCGCACCTGTGCTGCCCCGTTTGAAAAGCTCTCCCACATTGCACAAAGTTGACCACGCTCGCATGAGGGGCGCATAATGTGACATGACTGCCTAGTTAAAAGCGGGATTGGGGTACTTGTCCCGAAATTTCATGGAGAAAAAAAAAAAGAGAAAAAAGAAAAAGAAAAAGATAACCCAACCTAGCCAACCGCCAAATGAGTTCAAATTTTCAATTCAGAATTTAGTATTCCTAAATGCGCCGTCTTGAAATATATATTCAATTATGTATTTAATAATTCCCGCGTTTTTACATCT
>NW_019101044.1:0-18303 GCF_001856785.1 Myzus persicae
GTCAAAAAGAACTCAAAAATTAATAAAGTTGGCTTGTAACAGTAAGTACTTATATAAATAATAATTATTATAAACTCTATTATATGCAACTACCATTAGGTATATAAATGTCTATATTTTGTATCAACTTTTGTACAGATGTCATCTCTACTAATGCAACAAACAGTAAGCCACCCTGCTGTAGAAATTTGACAACACTCTTTCATAAAACTTCAAATCGTGAAAAATATGATGATCAAAATACGGATTATGTAAGAGTAAGTGAACATTAATAAACTCATTACTCATAATAGGTCAACTAGGGATTCATATTATTATTATCATCGCATTTATTGCAGTATATTATTAATCAGTATGATAATTATTCAGTCATAATAAGTAATCATATTTGAATTTCAAAACATTAATACTTGACCAGAGTATTGAACTATAATAAATTATTTTATTGAGTTCTAGTATTAACTTTACCATACATAGTAAGTTATTATCATTATTGAAGTACCTATTAAGGTCCCCACACACTGCAGCGGTGGTGTTAAATTATATTGTCTTGGATTTACTGCTCATGTGAGCGGTGAAATGTGTCCTGCATCAATTCACCGCCACTGCTGCAGTGTGTGGGGACTTTTATACTATTATTATAATATCTACATTACTAAAATTAAAATAGTTACCTTTTTTAACTTATTATAGATACCTAACTGTAATTCTATTGTAGTAAATTATTATTTACTATTTAATATAAAATAAACATACAAAAATTCAATTAAGTTGCATATTTTAAACACTTATACACTAAACTAAAATAAAAAAATCCTTTAGATCAGAAACCTAATTTAATATTATATTCTTTTTACATATTATTCATTATTTACTTAAAATTTTAAAGAATTTAAAAGAATTTAATGTACCTACCTGTGTATAGTATGTTAATATTTTGATTCTTGTTTCTTAGCAATGGGTAAATGAATCTGAACCATCATATGGGAAACAAATTGGTGATATAACTTTGGATAATACTAATTACGTAATTGAAATTTCAAATGATGATTATAATACTTTGGATAATGCTAATTATGTAAATGAAATTTCCAATGATGATCTTAATATTTTGGAAAATATAAATTATGAAGCTGTCTTGCCCGTAGAACAGGTAATTTATTTTGCATGTATATTTCATATAGGTAGGTAGTGAATAATATAAGATTAATTAACTTTTTTTTTAAATAGAATAATGTTGATGAATTTGGACAGAGTATTATTTTTGGCACACCCCAGCTATTAGAAGGAACTGAACAGATGCCATTTTATGATCATAATATTTTGGAATATATTAATGATGAAGTAGTATTGCCCTTAGAGCAGGTAATTTATTTTGCATGCATAATGCATAAAGGTAGTGATACTATAAGATTAATTGAATCATTTTTTTTAAATAGAATAATGATGATGCATTTGAAGAAAGTGTTATATTGGGCACACTATCTCAACTATCAGCAGAAAGTGATCAGATACAACTAACAAATACAAATAAAAGAAAGGCAAGAGTTAGTATTAAAGGCGATACCAGAAAGTTCAGAAAAAGTCAAAAGGAAAATAAAAATAAAGGTATGGAGTACACAAATTATAAAAAAAAAACTATCAAAGCTAGAAAATCTGAACCCCTAGGTAATTGTAGAAATAATTGTAAGTCTAAAGTTGAAGACAATTTGCGTGAACAATTATTCGAACTTTATTGGTCAATGGGAAATTATAGTAGACGAGCAGCTTATGTTTCAAAATTAATCATATGTTCTGACAAAATTAGTAGCAGAAAAAGAAGAGATACTCCTGAGAAACAAAAGCCGAAAGAAAAAACTTACAAATATTATATCCCCAAGAATGGTAACCTTATTATTGTTTGTAAGTTATGCTTCATGAAAATATTTGGTGAAACTCGCTCTTTTTTGAGAAATGTTTGTACAAATATGTTGAGTTCACCAGCACATCGTTGTTCCCCTGATAAAAGAGGACGAAATACACCAGGAAATAAATGGTCTAATGATGACATAAAAATAATGATTGATCATATTAACAAACTTCCTTCCTATGAAAGTCATTATTGTAGGAAGGAAACATCAAAGAAGTATTTGCCAAGCCATTATACTTTAAAGCTAGCATATGATATGTATAAAAAAAGTGTAGAAAATCCAGTGTGTATGACAATATATGCACAATATTTTAAAAATTCAGGACTCAAAGTAAAAAATCCTAAAAAGGATACCTGTGCCAAATGTGACAAATATAAAATACAACTAACTGATAATAATAATTCATCGGAACAAACAAATAAGCTAATTGAAGAGAAAACAAAACATCAGGATGAAGCTGAGTTTGCTTATCAATCTAAAAAAAATGACATATCAGAGATGTCTACAGATAAATGTATACTATCCTTTGATTTGCAACAATGTCTTCCAACACCTTCCTTAGAAAGTTCTGTAGCTTTTTACAAAAGGCAATTGTGGACGTACAATCTTACAGTCCACAATTGCACTACTTCTCAGGCATCTTGTTACATTTGGTATGAATCTATTGCCAAACGTGGGGCAAATGAAATAGGTTCATGCATATTCCATTACCTCAATAATCTACCAAAAAATATTACACACGTCATCATGTATAGTGATTGTTGCCCTGGGCAAAATAAAAATAGTATAATGATTGCTATGTGTTTATATTTTTTAAATCAACAACACACTATTAAAATAATAGACCATAAATTTATAGTGCCTGGCCACACTAGGATGGAATGTGATGGAGACCATGGTAAAATAGAAAAAGCAAAGAAAAAATTTTCTTCATCAATAAACCACCCCCAAGACTGGATAAGTTTAATAAATTTTGCAGGAAAAAATAAATTTTCTGTAATTCCAATGTCTCAAGACAATTTTTTTAACTTTAATAGTTTATTTAAAAAAAAAATATATCAGATGAAAAAGAAAAATGAGGATAAAGATCCATTTGTTTTTCAAGATTTAAAATGGCTGCGATACACTAACGAAAACAAAGGGCTTGTTCAATACAAAACATCATTAGATCCAAATGCACCATTTTTAAAGCTAAACCTATCAAAAAACAAAGAAGTACCCATGGACATACCAGTGGCATACACAAATCCATTGGGTATTACTGAAGAAAAGAAAAAAGACCTCATGTCATTGTTAATTTTTATTCCTGAAGTGTATCACGAATTCTATAAAAATCTAAAAACAGTTAAAAACTTGACCGATACACTAGTATCGGAAGAAGAAAGTGATTAATATTATTAATCATTGTTATAATAATTTTAATATTTTTATTTAATTTTAATATTTGTTGAGTAGGTACTTATTTTTTATACATGTTATGTTTATACCTACTAAAAAAAAGTTATATTGTTTATGTTTTTTTTTATTTTAATTAAAATTGAGTTTTTATTTTGATGGTCATTATTGTGTTGTTGTTTATTTTGCCACAAATATGTTCAATGATATTTTTCAATATTAGAGTTTCCTGTTACCTTGTACTCTTTCAAGTACCTAATAATGTGGTGTATTAAGATATTAGGATTTATTTTTTTCTGTAAGTATAGTACCTATATTATAATTTATAATATACCGTTTACCTATCTACTACCTACTGCAGTATAATACTATACTGTGCACTAGTACAAGTACACTTATAGATTTTTTTCATTGATTTTCTTATATAGGTAATATTCTTTACCACTGATTTTTCAAAGTTGTTAATAAACTAAGTAAGCACCTAGTTTAAAAAAAAGTATGTATGATCAATTTATCCTACATTTCATAGAGCATGTTTACACCAAATTGAATATAGTAAAAGAAATACTTATATGTAAAAAGTTAGTACCTACTAACTTAAAACTTAACATAGTATAATAGCACAGACTTCTATAAAACCAAATCAGAGGGGTTTTATTAATGTCAAGTAATATGTGCAAAAGGTGTCAAGTCAGATATTGTTTGTGTCATTAATGTCAAGTCACTTAAAAAGGTCTTATAATAATTTAAGATTTAAAGTTGAATGGAAATCTAATAATAAATATGTCTATGAGACATATATTACTATTCTAACAAATTAAAAACAAAAAATGGAGAAAAGAAACGTTTTTTTCTTCTCCTGAAAAATCAGCATTTTTGACTTGACACGTTTTTCACAACGTCCGTCCATTTATATTACCTTTACCAATAGCCATAATATATTTACCATCACCAATACGTACTGGTAATTGAGTTTCAAATAATTCATAGTTAGTGAACCATTCTTTTCGACTGGTCATGTGATCACTTGCACCTGAATCCACATACCATTTTTCTGACTCACTGATTTCGATGTCCTTTGATTGTACTCCAACCAACGCATTTCCTGAGTTTGATTCGCTCTTATTTTTTTCTTTTTGTTCTTTTAAGAAAATCCGGCATTCACGTTTCCAATGCCCTGGTTTTTTNTACCATAATTAAATATATACAATGTAAATAAAATATTTTACAAATGTTTAAAAAAAACTATATATTTTTATTTCAACATGTGCTGTAGACTATAGAATAGAAAAAACTATATATTTTTATTTCAATATGTGTTGTAGACTATAGAATAGAAAACACTATATATTTTTATTTCAATATGTATTGTAGACTATAGAATAGAAAACACTTATGTTTCTTATTAGAAATAATTTATATTTAATTTATCCTTTGAGTATTGAATTTATCTTTAAAGGATCCCATGTGTGCCAGTACATCCACTGTAGAACCTGATGATAAAGAAACAAATAATTGTCCATCATCCGATGTAAGTAGTTATAGCCAATTGTATTATTTGCATTAGGTATATAAATAATATTTTTTTTTGTAGGACGTCTGTAGTATAACTAATCAATTTAAACTTGATGCTAGTTCTAACATTTTACAAAAACTCCAGTTTATTGAAAAAATCAACCCTAATCAACCTCCACGATTAACCAATGTACCGTGGGTTTTGCATAGAGTTTATAATAGAATTGATAGTAATGGAAAAAGTGTCCCGAGAAAGTGGATTACAGTTGAGTGTATTAACTATGATGTAAAAGCCATTTATTGCACAATATGTATAGCATTTAGTATATCAAACAGTACAAGTAATTTTTGCAATGGTTGCACTAATTTTAAAAATATATATGCTGCTATTGAGTCCCATGAAATTAGTAAAGGACATTCATTAGCTGTAGAAGCATACTTTTCAGCAAGTAATGAAAATAGTATAGACTTTGTTGTGAGCAGAGATATGATGAACCATAGAAAAGAGCAAGTGATGGAACGCATTCATATTTTGGAACAAGTATTTGATATAATAAAATTTATTGGGAAACAAAATCTATCATATCGAGGATCATCGGAAACATTATGTGATATAGAAAATTCAAATTTTAACCATGGAAACTTTTTGGAACTTTTAAAGTTTACCGCAAAACGTGATATGGTGTTAAATAAATATTTGACTGCTGCTATTCAACGCAGTAAACAGCGAAAACAACATGTGGAATTAAATTCAAAAGGTAGAGGTGCGTTAATAACTTTATTATCTAAAACTACAGTTAACAAAGTAATAGATGCCATACTATTAACCATGAGAAAAACAATAAAGAATGAATTGGGTGATCGTCAGTTTAGTATACAGGTAAACCAATTTAATTATTTAATTCAAACTAGGTAAATTAACATAATTTTTATAATCATATACTTACAGGTAGATAGTACTCAAGACATAGGTACCATTGATCAGGCAGCTATTTGTTTACGCTATGTTTCTAACTCTCAAATAAAAGAACGGCTATTTAGTGTAGTACAAGTAAAAACATCATCAGGAAAAGGACTGTATGAATTACTCAAAGAATGTTTCTCTCAAAACGACATTAATTTTAAAAATATTATTGGATCATCTTTTGATGGAGCTGCTAACATGCAGGGCGAGTTCAATGGATTGCGTGCTTTTATAAAACAAGAAAATCAAAATAGTGTGTACATTTGGTGTTATGCACATATTTTAAACTTATGTGTTTGTGACACATGCGAAAATTTGGCAGCTAAAAATTTATTTGGTTTATTAAATAGATTGGCAACTTTTTTTTCTGATTCATACAAAAAGATGGGTGTGTGGAAAGAAATTCAAGAAAAACTTACAACCGGTCAAAACAAACTGAAAAAATTACAGAAAATAGGTGAAACTCGTTGGTGGTCCCGCGAAAAGGCATTACTATGGATGTTTGACGGAAATGACTGTTTATATCCTATAGTGATAAATGCATTGGATTTTGTGGCAACATCAAAAACTTTTGACCCAAAATCTATTTCCGAAGCCAATTCATTAAAAGAAAAGTTGTGTCAATTTAATATTATAGTAACAGCTCATTTATTTCTTCCAATTTTCAAAAGTATTGGCCCTACTTCAACATACCTACAATCAAAGAATTTGGATATATTGAATGCTTTTTTAATGGTGGATAAGTGTATTTCTGACATAAGTAACTTAAAATTTGAGAATGTTCTTAAATCATCAAAAGATTTAGTTTTAAAAATGAATAATTCCCTTCACAAAATTGCATTAAATAAAGAGATATTTATTGAGAATGATTTTCCTAAAACCAGAAGAAGAATAAAAAAACTTATGTTTGATGAAGTTTATGACGATGAAGCACCAACAGATCCAAAACATAAATTTCGAGTAGAAGTTTTTCAATGTATCATCGACCAATTGCGAACGAGCCTAACTGAAAGATTTACTAACAATAAAAGTTTGGTTGCAGATATGCAATATTTATTGCCAAAACATTATAATGATATAAGAAATAAATTAATTCCTAAATCAGCATTACAAAAGTTATCACTATTATCATCTGTTGATCACTCAAAATTAATTGACGAACTTGAACACTTTGCTGGAATTTATGATAAAATTTCTAAACCATTATATAAAAAAACTGTTGATATCTAAGACGAAAACACAAATAATGATGATGATAATTTAATTGTAACTGATATGTGTAGTGTATGTGGTTGCACTGTGAACCACAAGACGGTTTTAGTTTATAGGTTATGTTTTAATGTTTTTAGTGAACACATTCGTTTTTGTTGTGACTGCTGTAAGCAGACGGGTTTGAGTGTTGACTCTTGTAAAATAAACCATGTGATGTTATAACTTGTAACTCATTGTGTTATTTGTTGAATTTATTAAACTATTATATGCTCATTATGTGTTGCCGTCATTGAGTAGACTGGAATATTACAATTGGCGACGAAGTAGCGAAACGTGCGTGCAAATTTAGTTGTTTTTTTTTTAGTCATGCTATTTCGGCCGTGCGACTTCTAAAAACGGGTTACAATGACTAATAAGGGTGTCAGTGGCTTGGTCGGTCATGTCAATGAATTGAAATTAAAAGAAGACGATTTCAATGGCTGGGTTGAACGTTTCGAGTTGTATGTTCAGCTTAATGAAGTAAATACACATAAAAAAAAACTATTATTTTTAACCCTGATTGGTAATGAAGGGTATTCTTTATTACGGGATTTGTGTTTACCTGTTAAACCATTGGATAAATCTTATGATAATTAAAAAAAATTGTTATCTGAATGCATGAACCCTAAGCCGAATGTAGTCACTGAACGTTTTAAATTTAAAGAACGGAGACAGGGAAATGAAACGATTATTCAATTCGTTGCTGTGTTGAAGAAAATGTCAGAATTTTGTGCGTTTGGCACACATTTGGAGGATGCTTTAAGAGACCAGTTAATTTGGGGTATCAAGGATCAAAATATTCAGAAGCGGTTACTCTCGGAGGAGTCCTTGAATTTTAAAAGATGTGTGGAACTGAGTGTTGCAATGGAAGCAGCAACCAATGATGTTAACCAGCTGCAAAATCAAAGTCAAGTGGAAGTACTGTACCAAGAATCAAAGAGTGAGCCTTTGGTCGGCAGTAGAACACAGCGGAAAGCAATGTCTACCGGCCTGCAGCAGAAGCGGTCGGAGTTGGTTTGTTATTGTTGTGGAGCAGCTGGTCATGTAAAGCCTAAATGTAAGTTTAAAGATTTAAGTTGTAAAAATTGTAATAAGAAAGGGCATTTAAAAAAAGTGTGCAAAAATGACTCTTTGAATGTAAATAACTTGGAACAGGATGAAGCTGGTATGATGGAATCTTTATATAATTTAGCACCGTTACAGGTTAATTTTATTAAACCTTATTGTGTGGAGTTGGTAGTTGATGGTAAAAATATTTTATTTCAAATTGATACTGGATCGGGGATATCTGTTATATCTGTGGATAGTGTTAAACAATTTAAAATTAGTGGTTTGGACAAATTAATTAAAACTAATTTAAAATTAAAAGCATATAATGGCAATATTATTAATCCATTGGGAATTTTGTCTGTAGTTATTGGTTATAAGGGGTTGTATAAGACATTGGATTTGTACGTGGTGAACGAAGGGGGTCCACCAATTATGGGGAGAGATTGGATTACTGTCTTTAAGGTATTCCCAAAGGAATTAGGTTTAAATACCTTGAGTGTTGAGAGCATGGTTGATAGGTTTCCATCGGTCTTTACTAATTCTTTGGGATGTTATAAAAATAAAACTTTTGAGTTGGTACTGAAGCCGGATTCAAAACCAATTTTTTGTAGACCCAGAATTATTCCATTTTCATTAAAGGATAAAGTTAGTTTGGAACTGGATAGAATGATAGCAGATGGTTTATTAGAGCCAGTTGTTACGGAACAAACAACCGTGACACAGAAAAAGGTTTTTTTCAAGACCACCAAGTAAAGACGATTGGGAAAAAGACACGATATGACGAGTAAAAATCACACATAATAGATAGGAATGTCCGTTCAATGGTGTGATTTTCATTCGTCTAAAACATAGTACGCGGACCAATCAACGATGGACTAGATTGTCGAAAAGGGTATAAATACCGGACACTCTCGACAATCTAGTCAGTCCACTTCAAGCCTTCAATCTGTCAACAACTACTAGAAAAGTTCCAACAGAAAGAAGACACGGACCAGAAGACCAACCGCCGATCACCAGACGATACGCCGCTCTACGGCTGCAAGCATCGTTCGACCAACGACTACCAACAACAACGTCGTTCCACGGCTGAAGCGCCGTTCGACCACCGGCCATCGACGATACGCCACTCCACGGTCGCAAGCATCGTTCGACCGTCAAACATCGCCGGTTATCGTTCCACGGTGTGAGACCGGTGCGAGTTCATAGGCGAACAACAACGCCGTCAATACCAGGATCCACGCGGCTGCTGTTTAAACAACTTAAGACCCGTGGTGACACCGATTCCTGTAGCAACGATATCAACCAATCACCGATCGCCGTTTACCAATCCAGGCCTATAGTACCGCCGGACGCCTCAACAACTCCCGGCTCTATAACACTAAACGGCCCTTTTCAGGGCCAACACGACACCAACTTCGGCGCTTAATTAAGCTGTCCGACCCGGGTCAGGTTCGTCGTCGGGGTACCGCTTTATTTAAGTCTGTACCGACGACGGCCGGCTCCTCAGCCCAATATTGATTGTTGTATAATATACATATTATATTATTAAACCCATCTCATTGTAAAGTAGGGTCCGGCTGTTGCCCGACCACCACCCAAGCACCACCGATTGCGCCGACTCACTTAAATAAGTCCGGTCGGCGCAAATCGACGCTTTACTGATCCACAATATTGTCGATATAATATATATATTTTCTATAGCAATAGATATATTTGATTACCGCTATAAACCATCGTACTTTTATTTCACGATACGGATTGTCCATTCGGATGCCCCGTAACACAGTGGAGTCTTCAGATTGGGCCACTCCGATTGTACCAGTAGTGAAAGTAGATGGGAGTATCAGGCTATGTGGAGATTATAAGGTTACTGTTAATAAAAGCTTGGTTGTGGATAGGTACCCAATACCGCGGGTGAATGAATTATTAAGTATGTTTAAGGGGGCGACTAGATTTTGTACTTTAGACCTTTGTCAGGCTTATCAACAACTGCCTTTGAGTGCAGAGAGTCAGAAAATAACTACGATTACTACGCATAGAGGTTTATTTTTGTTTAAAAGGGTGCCATATGGTGTCGCATCTGCACCAGGATTACTTCAAAGAGAAATGGAAAATATTTTAATTGGGTTAGAAGGAGTTGGTTGTTTTTACGATGATGTAGTTATAGCGGGTAAAGATGACAAGGAAGTCACTGAGAGACTTTTGAAAGTGTTAGAAAGGTTTGAATCAGCTGGTTTAACAGTTAAGGCTAGTAAGTGTAAATTGTTGCAAGAGAGTGTCACCTTTTTAGGACATTGTGTTGATAAAGATGGTTTGCATATTCCTGAAGAAAGAGTTAAAGCCATTGCTAAGGTGAAAACTCCTGAAAATGTGCATGAATTAAAAGCATTTTTAGGTCTAGTAAATTATTATGGCAGATTTTTTAAAAATTTGTGTTCTTTGGCTAGTCCTTTGTATTCCTTATTGAAGGCTAATGTCAAGTTCTGTTGGGGTATAGAGGAAAATAAAGCTTTTATTAATATAAAGAATCAATTGTTGTCTAAAACAGTACTTACACATTATGATACAAACTTGGAATTAATTTTAGCTTGTGATGCGAGTCCTAACGGTATTGGGGCAGTGTTGTCACATAGGTTTCCTAATAAGGAGGAAAAGCCTATTGCATTTGCTTCGAGGACTCTTAGTAAAAGTGAACAGGGGTATTCACAGTTGGATAAAGAAGCTTTGGCTTTAGTTTATGGTGTCAAATATTTTCATCAGTACTTATATGGCAGACCTTTCATTCTTAAAACGGACCATAAACCTTTAATATCAATTTTTGGAGAAAAAAAAGGGATTCCCGTCATGGCGGCCCATAGACTGCAGAGGTATGCAGTTTTCCTTGCGGGTTATACTTACACTATTGAATTTGTGAAGGGTGAGGACAATGGCAATGCGGATGCTTTATCCCGATTACCACTTGAGGGGGTTGATATGATCAATCATGTATTTTGTAGTAATTTTTTTATTAATTTAATAACGACTAATGTGAAGGGGATTGCTGATTTAGATATCTGTGAGGAAATTCAGAGGGACAAGGTATTAAAAAAAGTTTTTTTGTTGGTGATGTCGGGAAAATGGCCTAATTCCAGTAAAGAACTATCGGAGGATATTAAGCCTTATTTTAATAGGAGGAATGAACTTGCTATTGAGCAAGGTATGTTACTATGGGGACATAGGTTGGTTATTCCATTTAAGTTTCGGGAGGTTTTACTGATGGAATTGCATAGTTCTCATTTAGGTACAGTTAAAATGAAAGCGATAGCGAGGTCATATATGTGGTGGCCAAATATTGACAAAGAAATTGATATGATCACTAAAGAGTGTAGTGGGTGTGTGGAATATAGTGATAATCCACCAAAGTCAATATTACATAATTGGCCTTGGCCGGATGGACCAGCTCAGCGGATCCATTTGGATTTTTTAGGACCTATTAATAGCAAGATGTTTGTGGTAATTATTGATGCTCATTCTAAATGGGCTCATGTTAGGTTGATGAATA
This sequence comes from Myzus persicae, assembly GCF_001856785.1. Taxonomy (NCBI): domain Eukaryota; kingdom Metazoa; phylum Arthropoda; class Insecta; order Hemiptera; family Aphididae; genus Myzus; species Myzus persicae. Next base: position 11,627 of record NW_019101044.1, read on the forward strand.
ATATAACTACAGAATCAACTATTAAGATTTTACGGGAGTATTTTTCCTTATGGGGCATACCTGCAAAGCTAGTAACAGACAATGGCCCGTCTTTAGTGTCAGAAGTTATGGAAGAGTTTTTAGCTAAAAATGGGGTGTTCCATGTGAAAACACCTCCATACAATCCTGCGTCTAATGGGGCTGCTGAAAATTTGGTCAGAACTTTTAAAAACTTTTTGAAGAAAAGTGGTATGAAGTCAGATTTAGAAACAGAGATTGCCAGATTTATGTTATCTTATAATAGTACCAAGCACTGTGCTACAGGTGTAACGCCAGCTGAGTTACATATTGGTAGGAGGTTGTTTACATCTTTTGATAGATTGGTGCCAAGAGCCAAATATAATTATAATAACAGTATGCTGGCAGCTAAGAGAGTTTATAAAGGGGGTAGAGTTAAAAGGTTTGAAATCAGTGATAATGTGATGTGCCGGAACTATGCTAGTGGGGCTAAGTGGATAAGAGGTACTATTATTCAAATATTATCCCCTGTAACTTATTTGGTACAATTGGCTGAAGGTGAGGTGTGCAAAAGACATATTAATCAGTTATTGGATACTAATGAGGTGGAAACAAATTCTTGTACTAGGGCTTCAACAAGCTCGGTTTTGGGTCCTAAAGATCAATTGCCTGGGTTCCCTGTTAAGGAGGGAGTTAGTAGAGAAAGTGTGGTTGAAGATAGCCTTGAGAGTGAACAACAGGACGTTCCTAAGTTATGGAGGAGTGAGAGGGTTAAAAAAACTCCTAATCGGTTAAATTTGTAACGTGCAGTATTCTATATCATATTACATTGTTATTTATTAATGTATTAGGAACTTTTAAGCTTTATTGTATTTTGTTATGATGATACTTGTTTTTTTTTATTTATTAGAATTCTTATGTACTTAGGATTAGGATTTAGATAAATTTTGTATTGATTGATGTGTATGTTTCCTTGCTTAGTGGGAAGGATCTGTAGTGTATGTGGTTGCACTGTGAACCACAAGACGGTTTTAGTTTATAGGTTATGTTTTAATGTTTTTAGTGAACACATTCGTTTTTGTTGTGACTGCTGTAAGCAGACGGGTTTGAGTGTTGACTCTTGTAAAATAAACCATGTGATGTTATAACTTGTAACTCATTGTGTTATTTGTTGAATTTATTAAACTATTATATGCTCATTATGTGTTGCCGTCATTGAGTAGACTGGAATATTACAATATGGATTATGAAGATTTTTCTTTGGATTGTGATGATACTCATCTATCTGTTACAGGTAACTAAAAAAAAAATTAATTGTTTATTAACTATATCATATTTTAACCAAATTCAACTATAAAATATATTTTTATATGTTTTTATTCGTGTTAAGATATTTATATGAAGATTTTTTTTTTTAAGAATCTGAATGTGAACACTCTTTTATCCGTGATGAAAAAGGTATACATACCCGAGAGAATTGTTTGATTTGTGTTTTTAATTTGCTTCATTCGCTTTATTTACATATGCCCACTTATTCTAATTTATATGCCGCCATGGAATATGTACTAACCTTATCGGTAACTCAGGTTAATTGTGAACGAGTATTTAGCAAATTAAAAATTATCAAAAATCGTCTACGCGCTTCATAATCTAATGACCGCTTAGATGCTTTTTTATTAATGTCCGTAGAAAAAGAAATATTAAATGATTTAAAGTTTGAAGATATTTTGGACATAATTAAAAACTCATCTCATACTTTATCCAAATTATTATCGTTCACATAATTACATAAATATATAATTATAAAATTGAATTTGTCATACTGTAACTTGGTGTTACTGATTTATACCTATGTATTGATATATTTTACATTTTCTTTGTAATCGATACCGACAACACTGAAAAAGTTCCTAAATCCTAATTCTTATACAACGTTGGTAAAGGTAGAAATACTATTGAGAAAAATGTAATATTTTTTTAGTTAAAGTTGGGCCGTTAAATATAGTAAAATGGGCCGGTTGCATACAGAGAATAGTGGGCCGAAACCCTTCCAGTCCGGCCCTGAATCGTAGTAAGTTATTACCTTATTATACAGCAAGCAGTACTCACCTGCTCATTTTTTTTATTATATATATTATATTATACTAATATATTATTTTATTATTATTTTTATTTTTTCAATATATTTTGATAGTTGTAATTTATTATAATTCATATGCTATTCAACGGTAAATATGATCATATGGTCGCTGAACAACTACAGTCAGTTATTGGCATACATAGTATTTAATTTAGAACAAAATTAGGTAGATTAATTAATTTACTATAAATAAAGTATTTAAGTTGTAATATTATAAGAAAAATTAACATTTTTTTTTTTTAATCATTGTTTTAAAATTGATCCTGCCAAGCTACTCGACCATTTGTGTGAAAGTAATTTGAGAATTCGTCCCTAATTGATTGACTGGTTTGTGAAGATTTTCGACCCACTCTTTGTAGTGGTAGTTAAGATGATGGCTGGCCTTCTCTTCTCCAATTTCCTGGTATTATTTGCCCACCTTGTTCAAGGTCAAATACTCCATTTGGTGTGTATATATTAGTAGATGTAGATTTTTTTCTTAAAAAGTTATGCATATAGCAACATGCTAAAACTATTTTCTCGGCTTTATCAGGCTGTAAGAGCAATGGTTTTCTTAATACTCTAAATTTCGCCGACAAAATGCCAAACACATTTTCAACAACACGTCGAGCTCGGGAAAGTCTATAGTTGAACACCCTTTTTTCTGAACCTTTTTCTTGAACCCCAGGATAGGGTTTCATTATATTATCGTGTAATCCAAATGCACCATCCGCTACAAACACGTAGGGTACTGGTCTACTTCTTCCAGGTAATGGTTGGGGATTTGGTATGCCAAGTTCACAGTTTTCCAATTTTTCATATAGGATACTATTCTTTAACACGCCTCCATCTGAGATCCTTCCCTGACACCCAACATCAGCAAACAAAAAGTTGTAGTCTGCATCCACTAATGCAAATAGTACTATACTAAAAGTGGACTTATAATTAAAGAACTCGGTTCCAGAATCTATAGGAGCTTGAATTACAATATGTTTGCCATCCATTGATCCTAAGCAGTTTGGAAAGTTCCATTGATCAAAAAATCGTTTTGATACATTTAACCACTTCTCAGGAGTCTGGGGCATCTAAACAGTATACATGCAATATTTTAAATCATGCAGATAACAACATAATTACTATTTCACGTATGACAGATTAACAAATAATAATCTACAATTTTATATTAATATTTTTATCAATTAAATTTAAAAATGTTTTATTTTATTGTATAAAATATTAAATAGGTATATAAAAAGAATTCGAAAAGTACAATGTACTTATACAAAATTACATTAGCACATAAAAAATGTTACAATTTTTTTTGTTAAATTATTTATTGGTATAAATAAAATAATAAAATTTGTATGTATATGAAATGTTTAGAATTTGTTAAATATTATAAATTTTTATATTTATTTTATTTTAATTATAAAATATACCACCGATTTAAAATAAACAAGTTCTAAAATATTATAAATGTATTTTAATTTTTAGTCAGCTGCAGATGACTCATCTGAAGACCTACTATATGAAAACACTAACGTGAATAACCCTGGCAAAAGTTCCCAAGGAGGTATTGAAAATGTGATTAACGTGGAAACAACTGAAATTGTGCAAAATGAAGTAAGCCCAAGTAAAGGGCCTAAACGCAAGGTATTTGCATCTCCCAAAAAACTATTTAAAAAAAAAGAAATCTTCATTGGATGACCATAAATTGGACGCAGCTTGGAATACACTGCAGTATTTTTCAAAAAATAAACAAACAAAAGATCAATTTGAAACATTTGGTCAATATATCGCAGAGAAATTAAGGCAGATGGACTCGGACTCATGCATTTACGTCAAAAAAGCAATAAACGATATAATATATGAAGCAGAATTAGGAAATTATCGATCATTTCATCAGCGACAATCTAATTTGAACTTTCCGTCATGGATATCAACTTTCCAAAACTCTGTTCACTCATCTTCAAGTTCATCAATTTCTCAGTCATCTCCAAGTTTTTATATTTCTCAGCCATCTCCAGGTTCTTATACTTCAGAACCATTATTATCTACTACACCTCTATTATCCGAGTCAACAATGTATAACTCAGTAGATCATCTTGGACCAAATACAAATCCTATATAAAATAAAACTGATTTCCATGACCTCCTACAAACAGACCAACACAAAAATATGTACAAGATGTATTACACACAAAAGAGTTTGTTAACTAAACTAAAGCAGTTAAAGCTAGAAAAGCTATTTTTTTTTGTTTTATAATTTAAGCTTGTTTTGTTTTTTTAATTGAAAGTATCTAATTTGTTTTATCTTACTAAAAGCTAGAAACGCGATAGGTATCTAACATTTTTTTTAATTGTTTACTAAAACCTGAAAATTCTTTATTTGTTTAATTTGTAATATGACAATAATTTTTTAAAACTTGTTAATAAAATGTTATCAATACAAATAGTTATTCAAACATTTATTAAACCTAATGTATTAATACTATAATATATACACTACTAATATTGTATAATATAATGTGTAATGTATTCATATACTTTACCTTTATACATTCACTCAATACTTCAATGAGAGCTTCACAAACTTGTGGTATAATATTTGAAATAACTTGTTTCGAAAATTTAAACAAGTAAGCAAGACTGTGAAATGAATCACCACTGGCTAAGTATCTTAAAGTTACGAGGAGTCTTTCATTTGCAGGTATAGCTTTTCTAAAATGCGAATCACTTTTTGCGATCTTGGGTCCAATCAATTTAAGTAGCATTTCAAAATCACTATTGTTCATTCGACAGAAATTTGAAAAATGAATAGCTTCGTTCATTTTTAAATCATTTAATAAATCTGTCCCACTATAACGTACGCGGTTTTTAAAAATATCACTGACCCAAAACCGGCGTTTTTTTTTTAATTTTTGATTTTGTTTTTTTTTAACAATACTACTCATAACAATGTACGCGGCACTAGCAATAATAACTTCATCGTCAGTATCGATCATTTTGGAAAAACTAAAAAGCACAACAACTCTGCATTAAAGCCAAAACTGAACTACGAGTTCACCACCTTATTTTGTCATTCATGGACAACAGTAAAATCAAAAACATCAAACACTATGTGTACGATGAACGCGTGTGTAGTATGTAAGGTTTGCAAACATAACATATGATTCAAGTGCGTGAGCTGTATTTCATGTTTCAATGTTTGCATACTATGTGGACGCTCCTTAACATGTAATGACAGGTTTCACATAGACGCGTATCATACGCGCGCTGATCAAATTTTGAAAAATGGTTTTCATATAACTTGTTTATAGTCTCCAGCAGTGCAGTTCTTCTCTTTTTCTTTTTAGACTTTTAAGACTTTTAAGACTTTTTAGACCTTTTAATACAGTAAAAATAAATTGCTATTATATTCACTATGAATACAATGGACACTGAACTGATAATTATTGAGGTACAAAATCACCCTAATCTTTGGAACCACGCAGTCGAGGAATACAAAGATCGTGATTTGAAAATTAAAGCTTGGGAGGAGGTGACAAAAAAAATAGTGTTAGCATATGACACTATGTCTAAAGCTGATCAAAAAAAAAGCGGGTAAGTAAAACAAAAATTATTTAAGTATTTGTTCCATACTTAGTACAATATATTTAAGTATTTAAACATTTATTATACAAATTATTTAATTGAGTAAAAAACAATATGACACAATACCTATACACGCGTAATTATATCATACATTAACCCAAGTAAATTCATAAAACAAAATATCAAAGAAATGAACAGGAAGCTATTAAAAAAAAAATAGGTAAGTAATTAAATATATTTAAAAATAAACTTAAATGTAGGTATAGGTCTCATTAAAAAAAAATTATTTATTATTGTACTCGTAAACTTAGAACCTCAATGTGTTTATCTTTTTAACTGTTATACTATAATTCAAATTCTTTTTTAAAACTTCATCAGATTTTATTAAATACATTTATCTTGCCATTCTAATTTTCCAGCATCACTTATAAAATAATTGGCAAACTTGTCTCTTATTGTATTACCACTTCTAGTCACATTATTATTTCGTATATTAACCTCGTTTACATTTTCTAAACCTTCAATGCTAAGAGTGTTTTCAAAATTAAATCCATCTCTAACGCGTATAAAATTATGCAGGATACAGCATGCTTTTACTATACATACGGCCAACTCAACATTCACATTCATTGGCTTATGAAAAATACGAAACTTATTAGATAATATTCCAAAACTACATTCAATATTTCTCCTTGCACGCGATAAACGATAGTTAAAAATTTTTTTTTTATAGTTTAAATTATTTCGAGCATACGGCCGTAAAATGTTTTTTGATAACCCAAAAGCTTCATCCGCAACTATTACGAATGGATAACTTTCATCGTAGTTTCCAGGAAAAAGCATTGGGTCAGGAATATTTAAAGTGTTATTTTCAAGCTTCTGGTAAAATGCGCAGTTTTTAAACACACTTGAATCGCAGAATTTCCCTTGCGCTCCGACATCCACAAAAGTGAAACAATAATTCGCG
>NW_019101045.1:0-17732 GCF_001856785.1 Myzus persicae
AAATAATTTTAATTGTTATTTCTCATAATAATATATATTTAATATATTTTAATACCTAGGTTTAACAAAAACGATATTGAGTTTTTGGGAAATTATGAAAAAGTATTACAACCAATTTCCATAAGTCTGGACATGCTTCAAGGAGACAAACATATGAACTTTGGATTTTTACTGCCAACAATTGAAGAACTCTCTTCAAAATTTACACTTATGTCTCGAGATGATACCATTTCTAAAAGTATACAACCTCTTGTGTCTGCTTTGCTTACTGGTATGTTTAATTTTAACAGTAAAGTTAGTTTAAGTTAGTTTCTATACTAAGTTAATACCAAAATAATTTATCTTTCAGGCATTAATAAAAGATTTGGGGATTTATTACAAAATAAGTTTTTAATTATTGCATCAGTGAGTAATCCTTATTTTAAAGTGGCATGGATTAAAAATGATGTAAGAAAGCAAATGGCTATGGATGCATTTAGAAATGCTTGTTTACAAATATATGAAAAAGAGTGTGTTTCCAATACTCAAGAACCTAATATTGTAGAAAGTTATGATGAACCATCATTGGACTTTTTTACGTGGTCTTCTTCAAACAATATGAATGGTATAGATTCGGTAGATATTGAAATTAATCATTATTTTAGGACTTCGCCAACAAAAAACTTGGATTGTTTGCAATCACTTCCTATACTTAAAAAAGTACATATACATTTTTTTTGGTTCTTATGATAAATATGATAAATTTAATTAATTTTTTATTTCTGTTGACAGGTATTTATTAAATACAATACACCTCTCCCCAGCAGTGCTTCGGTTGAAAGGGTATTTAGTGTAGGAGGAGCTACGTTAACAAAAAAGAGAACATCCATTAGTGACAAGCATTTTGAACAAATAATGTTTTTAAAATGTAATAATCAATGCAATAATAAATAATAATAAAATGATGAATAAATTGTACATATTTTTTTTTTTTATAAGTATTTGAAAAGTATTTCAAATACATTTTTAAAGTATTTGAGTAATACTCAAATACGTTGGATAAATAAGTATTTGAATATTACTTTAAATATTTTTTTCAACAATATATTTTTTACTTACTCAAATACTTTTTAAAAGTATTCTTTACAGCTCTGGAATTCAAAATTATTTTAATTGAATGTATTAGTTTTTTAGTAGCGTATGTACGTAATTATTCTACATATTATCAATATTTTTGCAGCCTAAGAAAGGAAGAAAGGCATTAGTTTCATCTGAAGAAATTTTTTGTGTTCTTGACCAGTATAAATCAGAATTATTCGATAATGGTGTGCTGAGAGGATTGACTCATAAAATATGGGATACCCTGTCAAAGGAGCTAAAGAATAAAGTTCCCAAAAAAAACTTATATATTTATGTTTATCAGAATCGATACAACTTTCAAACTGATCTTAAAAAATTATTGAAATTGAATAATAACGCTGAAGTGGATGAATATGAATCTAATTCAGTTGAAAGTAATGATGGCAGTGAAAAAAATATAATAAGTGATGGTGAAAAAATGTTTGTTCTTGAAATACCATACGAAAAATATATTGAAATGGAACCAAAAATTGTGCAATATAAAAAAAATTCTACCACCAGATCCTACAATGTTATGAAAAAAAACACATGGAGTGATGTTGTAAATGATGCTTTTTTACTTGAGTACAAATTGCCTTGCAATTTTGTGTACAAAAGATGTAAAGTGAGAATAAATTCGGCAAATAGTCAATACTTTATTCACTTCGAAGCAAAATGCAAAGATTGCAACAACAATTTACACGGTTGGAGCCACGATGAACCAATAAAAGGCCACCCACTTAAACTAGAAATTAGAACTTCTGATACCCGTGGACATGATTTAGAGCATAATAGCAAAAGACAACTAAAAGGAGAAAAAAGGAAATTAATAGGTAGTCAGCTAACAACAGAATTAGCAAGTAATTGGAGACGCAGTCAAGCATCAAATATGGAGTTTGGTTCCATATCTCCTCCTAATTTATATCATTCTAGTGTTCTAAGAAAAGCTAAACAAGAGTATAAGGACTATACATTGGGTATATATTTAAAGTGTCCAATTTTATCATTAGTTGAGCTGAAACATACACAGTTTGCTGGGTCAATTCGCTCCATTGGCATCGACCCATTTCTTGTACATTATTGGAGCAATCATCAAGTAGTAATTTATAAAGATTTAACCAAAGAGTACTGCAGTATTTCAGTTGATGCTACTGGTAGTCTTATAAAAAAAATCAAACGTACATCATTGAACTTATTATCAGCACATATATTTTTATATGAAGCAGTTGTTCACACGTCTTATGGCCAAATTCCTATAACCCAAATGCTTTCCGAAAAACAGGACACTCAAACTATTCAAAATTGGCTTACACAATGGTTACTATGTGGTATAAAAGTACCTAATGAGGTTGTTTGCGATTTTTCAACTGCTCTTATAGGAGCTTTGACAAGAGCATTTAATAACAGCAGCATGCGAGATTACACTGAGAGATGTTTTGATATTTTAGTTGGAAAAAACGAAATATTACCACAATGCTATATAAGAATTGACGTAGCGCATATGATAAAACTATTTTGTCGAATTCCATACTTTAAGGGCATTCAAAATAAAAAACTAAAAACGTTTTATGTTAGCTGCTTACGATTAATTTTAACTTCGTCGACACTAAATGAATTTAGCGAAATATTAACTGCCTTGTTAATTGTTGCAAAATCTGAAACAGATGGCTGGGTTAAAGATAACATCGACACTCCAGCAGAATCTAGTAGACTCTTGTTGCTTGAAAAAATAAAAAATAAAATAGTAGAAGATTATGCAGATAATGTTGATACGGATGATGATAACTTAAATGAAAATGATGATCAAGAAGTTACTGAAGAAACAAACAATGCAATTGATGAATATTTAAGAGAAATCGAGATGGATGCTGATAGAAAATCAAAAGTACAAGGCAATCGTATTTCGGCTTTTTTTTTACCAGGATTGCCATCTGTTATATTACGTCTGTCTAGATATTTTCCACTTTGGAGTGGAGTAATGGTCAGTAAATTCAATTCACCAAATTTTATTGCAACTTCCGCGCCGGTTGAAAGTGACTTTGCTGAATTAAAAAAGAGAATCTTGAAGTTCGATTTACAGCCAATGACTGCTGACCGATTTGTTGCGAAGCACTTGAATGCTTTAGAAGGGAGCAGCAAGTAATTTAGAAGCAGTCAGTTAAGAAACCTATACAAGACTACGCAATGTCAAGATTTGAATTCAAAGAAAATATCGAAAATAAAAGAAAATATTTCTTCTGAATCTTCAGATGAACTCAGTAACAAAAATGAAAAAACCAAATCATCAAAATCAAGAGACGGGTCAATGTATTGTAACGAGGAGAAAAAACAAGACCCGATTACAGATGAATATAACTCAAATGAAGAAAATAACACAAACAAAAGTTTTTTACAAACTAGTTCTTGTGATGAAGCAGACAATTGGTACAAAGGAAAAAAACTAAACGAATATATTGTAGATCACAATTCAACTGTAGATGAATATTATAGTGATGAATCTTCGGTTTCTTCCAATTCACTAAAAGCGACTGAAAATTGGCGTGGGAAGGGTAATTCAGAAGATCCTAAACTACCGAAATCTAAAGATCGAATTATCAAAAAAAGATTTCAAAAGTACATGGATCCAAATCCAGATATTGAAAGGTTTTTAAATAAGAAAAGTACTCGATCAAATTTGAACTCTTTATTGATAAATGGAAATATTGGAACACCATTGCGCATGGCAAAAAACAAATATCTAGTTCTCAATACATGTCCAATGGATGCAGTCGTTGCCATAATAGCTATGGCATACATAGATTTTCAGTCGTATAGACACTTTATAGATTCCAGCGAAAACCATATGCTTAATTTCTGTAAAAAATTAGCCTTATATGGTTCAACAACAAATACCTATAAAGAACGGTTAATTATTCTGAAAAACATTTTCGATGAGTCAAAGAGCATTTCGAATTTAAAAATAATAGACGCACGTTGTAATGTATCATTTATTGTTACTAAGCTGCTAAAAGACGTTCCATCTACGATTGAAAATATTAAATGTTCAGATAACAACTGTATAAATAAACACAAACAAATTACCAACATGACAATTATTCTTCGCTATACTAACAATGGTTTCAAAGATCTACAAGAAGCTCTAAATAATTACATTTCATTACAAACATATGATTGTGGACATTGTGGTGGATCAATTTCATCTACTAAAATACTAATGGACCACATTTTCATCGAAACAGATATGTATCAGGAAGAGAGTATGTTTTATCTTTCAGAGTTTCCATCGGAGATAAAGATTAATGATGTCAAGTGAGTATACATAATATTATGTATAACAGTATTAGTTAGTTAACCAAAAACGTGTAACACACACCACTAATAAAAAATAAATCATGTTTTTTTTATATAGCTTCACATTTTTTGGATTGGTAGCGTATCATTCAGATCACTATGTTTCACACATCAAAAGATCAACCAACGTATGGGAAACACATAATGATTTGCAAAAAAAAATCAAAAGATTTCACTCAGACACTATGCTAGTAAGACCCCATCTAGTTGTATACATAAAAAATTAATTTTTAAGATTTTTATAAAAAAATTGAGGATTTAATATTTTACACTTACCTACAGTTCTAATATTTTATTTTATTTTGTTTTGTTTTTAATTTCTTTACAAAAAAAATATTAAAGATTTATTATTTTACACTTAAAGTAAGTTATAATACTTTATTTTATTTTTTATTTTATTTTACATTTCATTCATGTAATTGTTTTTAAATAAAACCATACACAGCAATATGACTTAAAGTAGATAACAAATATAAGTAGTCAAAATATTATTTTAGTTCCATATTATATTTTATTAAGATTACAAATAATAGTTAGTAACAATTTTGAAAAGTTACCTGCTAAATATATTATTATGTCCTAAAATTTATATCGTAAACAAATTGAAATAAATTCAATTGGAGACACTATGTAAGTATCCAATTCTGGTTTTTCCTTTGAGGAAAATACTTTTGTGAGGTAAATAAAAAGTATTGTGAGTCAGTTGCACATGATAAACCATAATAATTAAAGGTACTTACACATAATTTTCTTTTTGTGACGAACTTTGGAATTTTTATAGGTAACTACTATGAAATTCCTTTTTAAGGAATTATAGTTTATCCATAATAGCAAATTAAAAATATTTATATTTATATATTCGTTGCGTATCAAATATTCTAGGTTAACATTTTCATCAAACATCTTCATAAACGTATGTTTGAAGTCAAATATAATTGGAATATTGTCAAAACGGTACCTATGTATCAAAAATTGTAAGTTCATAAAATATTAACCCCCGAAATGAAAATTGAGTTTTCTTGCGGAAACTGTTTGGTTACAAATTGTTTGATGTCGGTTACAATTAGTTACTAAAAGGTTACTAGATTTTGGGATAGGTCCGGATTCGATAGGACAAAGTGGGGGGGCTGCGTGAAGTTAGCCCCCCCAAATGAAAATTGAGTTTTCTCGGAAACTGTTTGGTTACAAATTGTTTGATGTCGGTTACAATTAGTTACTAAAAGGTTACTAAATTTTGGGATAGGTCCGGATTCGATAGGAAAATGTCGGGGGGGCTACGTGAAGTTAGCCCCCCCAAATGGAAATTGAGTTTTCTCCGAAACTATTTGGTTACAAATTGTTCGATGTCGGTTACAATTAGTTACTAAAAGGTTACTGAATATTGAAATTGGTCTGATGTCGATTGGACATAGTGGGGGGGCCAACTTCACAGACGTTGTTTAACCAGTTACATTATTAATTGCCAGACATGATGTTAAATAATACATAATTAATTTAAAATATTTAGTTAGTTTTTAATGAACCGTTGATCAATCAAGTTGTGTTTTATTTTTTATTTTTCAGACAAATTATCTTATTGATTTTTACGATTAAATATTTTCAGTTTTATCAAAAACCATGAATTTACAGAAATTTTCAATCGATTTTCCATCTTTAGTTTATTTGGTGCGAAATAATTCATATCCAGTCTATTCAGATTCTACAACATTTTTATCGAGATTAAAATCATATAATTCTTTTCCATCCACTTCGTGTCAAAATAAATATACATTATCTGAATCTGGTTTCAGATATACAGGAGTAGGAGATATAGTTGAATGTTTTTTCTGTGGACTTGTTTTACAAAAATGGACAAATGATGACATACCGTGGGTTGAACATGCAAAATGGAATCCTAAATGTATATTTGTTTTACTATGTAAGGGAAATGAATTTATAGAAAATGTAAAAAACGAATATGTAAAAGCAGGTCATGTTTGCGATTGTAATGAGTCTAAATCATATGACACCACTTGTTAGTTTACTTACATTAATTATATTTAAAAATTTTGTGCACGCATTACGAAATAAATATTGAATTTATAGACTTAAATGTGTTTGTATTTGATTTTATACCCTGTGAACTTGTTGTCTAGTGAAATAACGCGTCATGTTTTAATTGAATATTCTGGGTTTAAAATGTAATTTACAGGTTCAACGGATCAGGTAAGTATATTAACCCCCTCTCTACACGTTATTTGATTTGATTTCAAGTTCACATTAGTTTTTTATACTAATTTTAATATAATCAGATTAATATATAACAGAACTTGAGCAAGTTATAACCTCAGTTTTCCAATATGTGTTGTAACGATCATATAAACGTTAATGACATCCGTGATTCATGTTTTGTTAAGTTGTTATATTTATTCAGGGCCGTACTCAGCTTTGGCGAGCCCCGGACAAACTAAACCTTCAGGGCCCCCTATTTTTATAAAGGGGTTTTCCTAGTTTTCATAGGAAAAATTTGTCTAATTATCTATAAAACTAATAATTAAATTGTTTTGACATCAAATATTATTGCAACTATGCTATTTTTAAATATTTTATTTTTATCTAAAATAATATTGAAACTTTTTCAAAGAAAATTTAAATACTCAAATACATGAATGATAATAATATACAAAACGACATAATAATATATATAACCATAACTTATATTTATTTAAATGAATATTGAAAGATATAGGTATTATTAGTGTTATCTTAGATTACAAATAATTCTTATATAGTTAAAACCTTAAATTTAAAATTTTCCTATGGTTTTTTTTCTTGCCTTTCTTACTGCGAAGTCATCAATTGCCTCATCCATGTCAATCGTCTTTGCAAGTTGAGCCTCCACTGCTAAAACACCTAAGCTTGAGAGTCTCTGTTGTGTCATTGTTGATCGTAGTACATTCTTCACTCTCTTCAATGTCGAGAAAGATCGTTCCGCACTCGCAACAGTTGCGGGAATCGTCAAAAAGATTCGTAATGCAATACATAAATTAGGGAACATGTTTGCAAGATTAGTTTTGTGCAAATGATTCAGCAGTTCTAAGGGGTTTAGTTGTTTATGTCCAAAGTTAGTAGCATAAACTATTTTAAGACTTTGTAGCTCATCTACTAAATCTTCTTGTAAATCATCATTATACTTCAAAACCAGATTTCTAGATTTTAATTTTATTTCACTTTCTGTCATATCTTTAAACTCCCAAAGAACTGAGAAAATATCAATAAGTGTTTTCAATGATTCAAATCGTTTGTTTATATCTGCAATTACTTCATCCAAAATGACATAAAATACATTTCTTTTGAAAAGCAACTGTGGATCAATTGTTTCCGATGTGTATTCTTCTATGCCTTCCTCATCGACCATTCTCTTTCGTTTTTTCACCCTCTTTGATTGATCAATTAATTTGTCTGACCAACCAATGTTTTCAGCAACGATTGTAGTTTCACTCCAGATTTTTTCACAGCTTTCATTCCTTATACTTTGAAGTTCATTCACTAGATTCTGTAAGTTTTTACTGACTATGTCAATAGTTTCTCCGCGTGCTTGAATTACTCTGTTCACGAGATCAATTGTTTTCAGGATTTTAAACCAAATGGACGCCAAAATCAAACAGTCAAAAGATTGTAAATATGTTTTAAGTCCTTTCACATCCCTTCGACATTCCGCTGATAAGTCGTCGAAGAAGGCCACGCAACACTTCTTGTTCATGTTTGATAGTTTTGGCCATGAGGTCACTTAAAGATTTTTCTTTTTGGTGCTTAAGTTGTTCTGTTTTCCAATGGAAATAACACGACTTGTGAGATTCACTTTTCTCGTGTTCAGGAATTCTTGCATGAAGTTTCCTCCAATTACCTGTTGCAGACCAACCCTCTTCCGAAGCCAGAATTGAAAGCTTAGTCATATGTGGGCTGAATATTTTACATGGCAAACAGAACAAAGCCGCTCTTTCCTTACTCCAAACTAACCAGTCTCTATCTACACATTCTCCATTTGCTAGTTTTTTCTTAAAAATGGTGGTTGGCATTGAAAATCCTTGGGAGTCCTCAGGAAAAGTAGCAGGTAGTTTTTCATGTGATTTTTTAATGTCTATATCAATATTAAAGTTGATTGATCCAATGTCAAAATATCTATTCGTATTAGACGACATCACCAAAATATTTTTATTTTCAACAGATAAAGGTGACAGTTCCAACTGTCTAGATTCAGCAGTCTCCAATTTAGACGATGACGTTATGTTCGTTTGTGTAGGTAAGGACATAGGCAAGGTTACTGCTGTTTCATTAACTGAGAAAGAAAGTGATTGAAGGGTTGAGTCGGGACATTTGGGACAAGCAGTTGTAGAAGTAGAAGGTTGACATTCAGTAATCCCTAATAAAATATTAATGAAATCAAAATATGTAGGTACAAATTATTTAAAAAAAAATAAGGGTGTAGCCCATAAGCGCAAAAAATGACCCAAACGCAACCCAAAAGCGCAAAAATAAATAACCCATAACTCATAAGCGCCAAAAAAAATTACCTTTTTAATAATCCATAAGCGTTTTAATACCATTTAAACGCTCATTTTTTAATATTCAGTACTCACTTTCAATCATAGTTTCACAAGAAGGTTGATTTACTGTCGAACTATTTCTATAATTTGCAGATTGAATGTATTTATTTAGAGACGTTTGTCCTTTGGATGCTTCTATCTCCCGAATTTCTTTTTCTTTTCTTTTTTGAAACCCCGATTTATGTTTATAAGCACTCATATCGACATATCGTCACTTTTAAAATTCAACGGTCGGATATAAACATAAGTCGATTAAGTCGCCACAAACTCTGTCATATGACTGAATTTGATATGACAATGACAATGAAAATAAGAAATAAACTGATAACCAAGCGTGCTTATATCATAAAATTATTACATAATGTGAAATACCCAGAAAAATACAGTGTATTTTCTTGTCGACAACCTACTAAAAATCAAGCCAAATTGTTTTCGTGAATTTCGGCCGATAAATTATATTTATAGAAGAATACCCGTGACCGTCATGACGCCGCGCCGCGCGCCGATAAGATAAAGAATATAAGTATTTTGGTCGCTATTAATACTAGTATTATGCTATTACACAATATTAATATATTATGATTAAATGTTCAATAAAATGGCAGTGCCCATTGATCGTTACTTAAGCTTTAGCTGGGGCCCGTTAAAATTTAAAATTTTTATAGACCCGGGCCGGTCATGATTTAAATTTTTTTTTTATGGACCCGGGCCCCTCAAAAATATGTTTAGGTTCGGGCCCCGGACAAATGACCCGAGAAAACCGGTCTGACTCCGGCCCTGTATTTATTTATATACGTTTTAAGAAATACTCAGCAGAAATCGTCTATATCAAAAAGAACACGTCGCAATAGGTACAATATGATTCCAGTTGTTGTTTCAAAGTCAGTATTCGATATCCAGGGACGGTGCTAGGGTAGGGCAAGTGGGACATTTGTCCAGGGCCTCGCGCTTTTAAGAATATTATCAAGGCCTCGCGTTTGTCCCCAATAAAGACACTCATAAGTAAATTGGTAATACAAAATACGTGAATTAAGAATATCAAATCAATAAATCATATTATCTATTGGTATTAAAATTAAATATTTACATATTATTACGTGTGACGTGTTTTTGCAGTGAAAACCATTTTATTTAGGCAGTGCATTATACACGTACGTCACACCAGCCCCCCCATATTCAAAATAATGAAATTTTATTATTCTAACCTTTAGTATGATATTTGTACGAATTTGTAAGCAGTAGTACATAATTTGTACGACCAAAGGGGCTCAGATATATCAAAAATCTTTCGGGGGGCTGGCGTGACGTCACGCCAGCCCCCCGAAAGATTTTTGATATATCTGAGCCCCTTTGGTCGTACAAATTATGTACTACTGCTTACAAATTCGTACAAATATCATACTAAAGGATAGAATAATAAAATTTCATTATTTTGAATATGGGGGGGCTGGTGTGACGTACGTGTATAATGCACTGCCTAAATAAAATGGTTTTCACTGCAAAAACACGTCACACGTAATAATATGTAAATATTTAATTTTAATACCAATAGATAATATGATTTATTGATTTGATATTCTTAATTCACGTATTTTGTATTACCAATTTACTTATGAGTGTCTTTATTGGGGACAAACGCGAGGCCTNTGTACGCGCGATATTAACATTTGTACGCCTTTTGTTTCGGGCGGAAATCGAAAAACCATTATTTTAAATATAAATAGGTAGTATAGTATTAAATAATTATTTAAAAAACATATATATTTTATATTTATAAATGGTTTATTTAGGTAGATTACCCTGGCACCTCTATGTTTGAATTTTGAATTTTTTTTTTATTTAACATTAACTGTACTATAATTTGTACTGCTTAGTACAACCATTTTCAGAATTTGTACCTTAAAATTTCCCTGAGAAATATATTCAAAAAAACATATATATTTTACATTTATAAATGGTTTGTTTTTATTGGAAATATTGAGAAATAGAAAATAACTTCTTATAAAAAGTCAGTATTTCACCAATAATACGTTCCGGTTAATGAATTGTTGGTAAAAATTATTATTAAGTTGGTGATTAATGCATTCTAATTTCTAATGCATAGGTAAGTACAATCACAGGATCACAGCTCTAAAATTGAAATTATTTGAACATATTTCGTGCATTTTTGTGGCATTTGTATTTTTAGCTGTATATGTATTTGAGCATAGGTTAGTAGATTATAAATCGTCTAGGATTCCAGATAACGTTTTTGTGTCTACTACTCATATTTGCAGACTTTAAGTTGTGGTTAATACTTAATTGTGTAACTACAACATAAACAATAAAAATACAAATTGTTTATTTTAATTTCATAAGTATTTATATTATAGCTGCCATCTGATATTTGTTGTCGTGAAACTTAGGTGCCAGTTAGACACTGAAAATAGGTGGTAGAGACTGAAGACAAAATTAAGTATACAATTTAAAAGTCACTCATGTTATGATGGTAGGTTAAAAAACGACGATTTGAGTAGGTGATAAGGATTTGTGATAAGACTTGGCACCTGGTGGTGTCGAAGGCGGTAATGTTTGAAATTCGAGTTTGAGTGTCTAGAAATCTCACATTGTCTCATGAAAATTGGCAATTGAATAATAAGGTCCAACGTCGTATGCCCGGTGCTTTTTTGTATGTATATAATTGTAAATCCAAAATCCACGTTTAAGAGCAAGTCGGTCACATTAAATGAAAATCGATAGACCTTCAAGTTAAACATCTAGGTAGGCAATCCACCTGCAGTTATAAACACACTGTACAGTGTGAGTAGACTGTGATAAATGTCATAAATGCATTGCCTGTGCTTATCTATATTATAATTAAAGAACTTTCATTTCATTCCAACGCATTTCATAATTTATTTACAGTTTATAAATATGTACACTTGTTACCCTCAACTCAAATGACCTGTGAAAGGGTATTTTCTAAACTAAAACTTGTAAAGTCTAAAATCAGATCAACAATAAGTCAACAACATTTATCACCCTTAATGCTTATGGCGATTGAAAAAGATATAAAAATTCAGAAAACGCAAATTATTGATACTATAGTTAAAATTAAAATCATCTAAAATGTTACACGAATTACTTATTTAGTATTACTTGTTTTAAAAATAATGTTGTGTCAACTTTTGTTCATTGTTTGTATTCTGTTTCTGTATTATATTTTGGGTGATATCTTTTTCATAATTTGTACTATATTATTTGTTTGGTAACTTATTAAAAAATTTCATGTGTCATTAACTATATATTTACTATATTATATAATGCATACAGTATACGTATACAGTACTGTTCTGTATTAAATATACTTAATGAATTAATAAATAGACTAAAGGTTGTTAAAGATTGCTATAAAATAAATTTGAATCATAGTAAAAAAATCTTTTTATTGAATACAATTTTTTAAATTAATTATAAATAAAAAAATATTTCAAATTGTATATACTAAATATTCACATGGTATGACTATTGAATTTTTTACTGGTTTTGTTTTTTTTTTTATATCATCAAACAGCTCCCAGTTGTTAGGTCCTCGTTTTCCATAAGCATAATAATGCCCTACAGAGTTTCTTAACCTACTTAACCCTTGTCGATAACAAAATACACCTCTCTGTTCAAATGTTATTTCATTAATAATGAGTACAGGTGGAATATCTGATAACTTTATTTTAGGATGAGATGCTGCTTCGGTGCTATGCTGACTGCTGTTTATTTCATCCTCCTCTAAAATAAAAGAGATTTTACTTATATAAATAAATGTTTAATGTAAATAAAAAACCATATTTTAAGCAATAAGATAAATATAAAATTAATACCCATCCAATTGAGGAGCTCAATAAATACATGCATTCGTATAGTAGTTGTCACTGTTTTGTCACCAGTGCAAGGTGTACTTTTTTTTTCTGTATGACCACATATTGAAGTATAAGTTTTCATTCTATCATCTATATCCTGTTGTAGGCAACTTATGTCTCCATTTGTAATTCGAATATTTATATATGGTACAGCTATAGGGGTTAATGTGGTTTTTTTACATATATGATTTGTACACTTTATAACGTCCAAAGCCGATGGAAGATCAGTCAATAAATTTTTAATTACATGTCCTATCGTGGTATCACAAACTGCCAAAAAGGTCTCGTATTCTAAAAATTCCATTGCTGGTTGAAGTTCATTTATCTGAAATCAATATAAAAATATTACAGACTATATAAAACATACTACACAAATTTCATACAAAATTATAATATCTATGATGCAATCATTTTTTTTTATAATAGTGAACATTTCAATAATATTCATGTTAATTATACAACGATATAAAAATGAGATATTATACAAAGTGTAACAGGAAGACTTAACAAAAAAAAATAATAAATAAATAAAATAAATGATGCTTCTTAAAAGTATGACCAAAATTGTGAAAATTATATAGTTATTAAATAGGAAATATATGATATATATAAAGAAATATAGATAAATTAAAGTTTTTACTTTTTACCATCATAATTGTTTTTTATGATCGGATTTACAAATTAGCTATTTTGATTTAAAAAAAGAGTTTAAATCAAATTTTTATTTTTTATTTTCAGTGCCTATTAAAATTATTTTTAAATAGGTATTGATTAGAAGATAAATTAATTTATCTATCAGGTCTTCCTGTTACACCTTGCATGCCTAAGTCAATCAATTTAAGAAAAAAAAATTTAAAAATGTTAAAGTATGTATTTAAATATAATCACCATTATAGTTGCTCTATCCGAATAAGTTGATGATGTAATTCCTTGTTTTACAATTTTTGATATAAATGAATAATATTTATTGTTTTCCAAAAAATTATTTACTTTTTCACTATATTTCACACTGTCACAATAAGCAACCATAATAATAGAGGTAACCGTATCAAAGGCACAAGTGTTGCTCA
Source organism: Myzus persicae (assembly GCF_001856785.1). NCBI lineage: Eukaryota > Metazoa > Arthropoda > Insecta > Hemiptera > Aphididae > Myzus > Myzus persicae. Next base: position 13,999 of record NW_019101045.1, read on the forward strand.
TAATCACTTTGCCAATGGTCTGCACAACACAACTTTTTAGTTCCTCTGCTCGAGATCCATTTTTTAATAGTGGTAATGACGTTATTTTTTTTGAGTTGTTTATATCTAAATGCCTTAAATGAGGATTAGGAACAAGGTATGATTTTGTAGACCTTTGTTTTTTTGATTTACGGTTCCAACTTTCTACTGCTATGTCTTCTTCATTTCTTCTTTGAATACTATTAGCGTTATTTATTTGTGGTTCGAAGTTGTCGCTTGTACTTAGATCATTATTATGTTCTATAATTTGGGTTTCATTTCCAGCTTGATCAGTGTTATTATTTACATGCAATTGAAGGTTGTCTGATAGTGCATTTTGATTTGAAGATCTTAATAGAGATGTACCACGCAGTGAAATTATATGTCTCTCTAAAAAAGTCTCAATATTAGTAGGAAGTGAAATATCTCTAAATGTACATGTTTTGAGTTTTTTGAAGCTGGATTCTACAACTGCAGAACTCGTAGTTTCATCACCATATCCAAAAATAGGCACCATTAATCCAGACCATAAAGGTAGAAGTTTTAAACATTTAATTATATGTGGAATCAAAGTTGGCACGTACATTGCATTAATTCCTGACCCTTCTCTTAACAATAACTTACTTCTTTCTGAAATTTCTTCTGCCCAGGATTTGAATGGATTGTTATAGTTATCAAGACCTTCATATTGTCGTTCATATTCCTCCTCTAATAAAGTTCGTGCTTCATCTTCGTTGTCTGCTATAAGTAAAATTTCGTTAAATTCTTCTTCAAAATTAATAAATCCTGATGATGTAGCTTCTATCAGTCTTTTTTTATGGCGCTCACAAGGAGTTTCACTGCCCATCTCAGTATCATTTCCATCTGTTTCACTATTTAGAACAACAAACGTTGACAATACAAAAGAATAAATTTCTTCGACAGATTGACTTTTCACTAATAATCCAAATAACCTAAGAATTATTTCTTTGACTCGTCTAGATATTGTTTTAAGAGGTGGCCATCTGCTTATCATTTTTATAAAATGAGCAACATCTGTTCTGACAAAACACTGGGGGAGCCAATGAGAGTCTGAATCTAACTGATTTAATGTCAAATCAGCGCATATATTGAGGTACTCTTGAAGAGAGGAATATTGCGTGAAGCATTGTACTATAGCAGATATGAGGGCTAATGACTGATCACACACCGTCTCTTTTGGAGGTGGAACATCACAACTGCATTAAATTATATTAAATTAATTATGATACGTTAATTTTTATTAATTCATTAGGTAAGTTATTTAGTAACTAAAAAGGACAAAGTTCTATTTTGTTTCTTTCTATGGCCTAAAATTATTATTTAAAAAAAAATATTATTAGTTATTGTAGCAGACAACTCAAAGATAATTAATAGATAAATAATATGTGCCTAAGTCTTGTGTCTAATATGTATCAGTACTAAAATTATATTCATTACATCTTTCAAACTACTTAAAGACTCATTATTAGTGGAAAGTTAGAAAATAAAATTAAGCTACCAATTAAATTAAATACATTTTTACCAGGTATTATGCCATGTAGGTGTAGGTACCTAATAAATAATATTATACCTGATTTCATGAGGCGTACTGCTTCAAATTCTCTATATGTTTCACTAGATTTTCCATCATTTACAATAGCCGATACCACAATTGCCAATGACTGGAGACACTTATCTGAAAAACTTAAAACCCATGAAAGATCCATTTCACATTATAAGTCCGTGGAAGCCTGGATGGAACTGAATAAAAGAATATCCAAAGAAAAAACAATTAACCAACTAGAAGTAACTGTAATGGAAAGAGAAAAAATTCATTGGAAAAATGTATTGAACCGAATCTTATCAATCATTCACTATTTAGCCATACATAATGATTCCTTTAGAGGTACAACAGATGTTTTATACGCCAAAGGGAACGGGCAATTTCTTGGTATCATTGAAATGCTGGCAAAATTTGATCCGATAATGGAGGAACATTTAAGACGGATAAAAGACGAAGAAACTCGTGTACATTATTTAAGCCATGATATACAAGACGAACTAATTCAAATTATGGCGAGTGAAATAAGACGAAAAATAATAAGTTTGATAAAGGTTGCAAAGTATTTCACTGTCGTAATGGATTGTACACCAGATATTGGACATCAAGAGCAACTTTCGATTCTCACACGCATAGTAAACATGGGAGAAAGCAATGAATCTGATCCAACTATACAAGAATATTTTCTTGACTTCGTAAACGTTAATTCTACTACTGGATTAAATTTATCTGGAATTCTAATTAAACAATTAGAATTATATAATATAAATATTGGAGACTGTAGAGGTCAAGCATATGACAACGGGTCAAATATGGTTGGAAAATACCAAGGAGTGCAGGCACGTATTTCAAATATAAATCCCAGAGCCTTTTTTACACCTTGTGAGGCTCACAGTTTAAATTTAGTTCTTTGCGATGCGGCACAAAATTCTCCAAGAGCAATTTCATTTTTTGGTACAGTACGTCGTGTTTACACCTTATTTTCGGCGTCAACAAATCGTTGGAGTATAATTCAAAAACACTGCAAGTTATTTACTGTTAAACAATGGTCTGATACAAGATGGGAAAGTCGACTGAACAGCGTGAAAGCATTACGATTACAATTCCCGCGTATAATAGAAGCTTTAGAAGAAGTATATGAAACGGCAAATGATTTAATGGCTAAAAGTGAAGCTAATTCATTATTAAACGAAATAAGCAGTTATGAATTTATTCTTAGTCTTGTTATTTGGTATGATATTTTAGAAAAGGTGAATATTGTAAGTAAGAGTCTTCAGTCCCAGAATATGGAAATCAGTATTTCTACAAAAATGGTATACGGTCTTTTAGAACATTTGAAACAATATAGAATAACAGGATTTGATTCTGCAAAGAATATAGCAAATAAACTAGCTTCAGAAATAGATATTCCAGTTATTTTTAAGTGTTGTCGTATAAGAAAGAAAAAAAAGATGTTCAGTTATGAACATAACGATGAACCAATTTTAAATGAGGAAGATCGTTTTCGTATTGATTATTTTCTAGTTGTTATTAATCAAGCAATAGAATCTATAAATAGACGTTTTGACCAGTTAGAATCGTATTCGAATAACTTTGGATTTTTATATCAAATAGGCAAAGTAAAAACTATGGAAGAGGATGAGCTACGAAAATATTGTAAAGATTTACACTTAGTATTATCCGATGGTGATCAGAATGATTTGGAAGGACTTGACTTATGTTCAGAACTACTTATTTTTCGTATGATGATTGATGACAATACAACTCCACTTAAAGCTCTTAGTATTTTAAAAAAGACGAATGGTTCATTTCCTAACAAATCTATTGCTTTAAGAATCATGTTAACGATACCAGTTACATCAGCTTGTGCCGAAAGAAGTTTTTCGAAGCTTAAATTAATCAAAACATACCTGCGAAATAAATTAAGTCAAGATAAACTTTCAGACCTTGCCCTTATATCTATCGAACAAGAAATCTCTAACAACATTGACTACCAAAATCTTTTGGAAACTTTCGCTTCAAAAAAATCAAGAAAAAAATGTTTTTAGTAATATAAAATACCAATGTCAAGTATTAAGTATACTGGAATACAATTTAAAAGTATAATATTCAAATGTTTCTATTATTATTTTTATTATTACTATTAAACCAATAA
>NW_019101046.1:0-17759 GCF_001856785.1 Myzus persicae
TTAATGCAGCTGATGATGAATATATATTATACATTATAAAAATATAATATACAAAGCTGACATTTGAAAAATATGTTAAGTATTTAGTTTTTTTAAATATATTATATGAATTTTCAAGACAGTACATAACTGACACCATATTTTGTAGTTAAATAATAACAAAATGTATCCAATTAAACAATATTGTTATAATGTACAAGTTTAAAAAACAAAATTTTTGTTTGATTAACAATTTACTATGAGTTTAAATGTAATTAAATTAAATTAATATTATGTAAAAAAATACAATCTAGGTTTTTATGAAGTAAAATCAAATGATATTCCGGTTGCAAATGTTGCAGTGACCATCAATCGGTAGTATAAATATTAGGCACAATTTTTAAATTCACTGTCACTAAGAGTTATACTAACCGTTGATAGTCTCCTCACCGTATATTATTAGTTATTACTTATTAGTTTTAGTGATATACAAAATTTTTACAATATTAATAAAACGAAAATTATAAAAAATGCGGTTTATTACTACAACATAAGTTTATAACTGACACTATATTTTGTATAGGTATATAATAATAAAATGTATCTATAGTTTAAGAATATTATAATATACAAGCTTAAAAAATAAATTTGGGTTTGAATAACAATGTATTATGCATTTGAATTGCACGTTCATAATTTGTAAAATAAAACACAATCTAGTTGTTTATAAAGTAAAATCAAATTAAACCTGTTGTAAATGTTGCAGTGACCATCAATCGGTAGTATAAATATTAGACACAATTTTTAAATTCACTGTCACTAAGAGTTATACTAACCGTTGATAGTCTCCTCAGATGTATATTATTAGTTATTGCTTATTAGTTGTTGAGATGTACAAATATTTTTAGAATAAATAAATAAATATTTTTCCGATTTCGGTTTCGGTTTCGGATACCGGTATTGATTTTTTCCGATTTCGATTTCGGTTTTTAACGGTTTTAACCGGTATTCAAAATTGGTATCGAAAATCAGTTTCAAGCCCTGGTTTTAACTATAACATTTATATCACTAGAATATTTATGTCTGTAAAAAATTACAAGATTATATAATACTTATATCTATTTTTTTTTTACCTGATTTGTATGGGAAAACAATATCATACTTTTTTATCAAAGATTTCCGTGAGTCAATAACCAGTCACTCATCTCGTACCATCATTCATAAACTGAAAAAAGTATAGATAAGCAAAAAATTAAGTTATCAACTATTAGGTTTATATATCACTATGTTTAATAATATTATCCTTGCCCCTTGGGTATAATTGTATTAATGCATATACATTAAAATCGTCATGCTGAAATTTGTCTTCGACAAATAAGAATACGCATCCTAAATAAAATTGCTTGATAAATATAATGAATCAAAATTAAATAGTAAAGTTGGTGTTTAGTGATTGTTGATTGCAAAAGAAAATGTAATACTATGATTACAAATGTCATGTGATTATATATGTAATTTCAAATATTAATAATGAAAAATATTTAATTCAGAAATTTGATGAATTTCAACAAATATATTATCTCAGATTGTCGAACAAATAATCAATTTTCAAAAAAAAAAAATTAAGTAAATAATTTAAGTGCATTTATGTACTCACAAAACATCCATTGTAACTGGTAGAGAATACTGAAATATCTTGGAATATAAAACACCTCCAACACATATTTCCAAATTAGCAAAAATTATAGATTAATTTTTACCAATTTGTTGTTTACATGATGCATCATAAGAGTGGCAAAACTATTAAACTGGATATGTATGTTACTAGTAAAATATAGTTATGCCACCCGAATGATACTTCATTAATACAGCTGTTGATGCCTATATATTATACATTATTAATATATATACAAAACCAACATTTGAATTATATCTTTAGTACATAGTTTTTTTAAAAATATTTTATGAACTTTCAAGGCAGTACATAACTGACAGCGTATTTTGTAGTTAAATAATAACAAAATGTATCCAATTCAACAATATGTACAAGTTTAAAAAACAAATTTGTGTTTAAATAGCAATTTCCTTTGCATTTAAATGTAATAAAATTTTATTTATATAATGTTAAATAAAATAAAATCAAGGTGCTTATGATGTAAAATCAAATGATATACATGTTGCAAAAGTTGGAGTTGCCATCAATCGTTAGTATAAGCATACAGTACTAGTTTTAAATTCACAGTCACTAACGTTTATACTAACAGTTGATAGTCTCCTCACCGTATATTATTAGTTATTACTTATTAGTTTTTGTGATATACAAATATTTTTACAATATTAAAATAACGAAAATTATTTAAAAAATGCGGTTTAGTACAACAACATAAGTTTATAACTGACCTATATTTTGTATAGGTATATAATACTATGATGTATCTATAATTCAAGAATATTACAATGTACAAGCTTAAAAAATAAATTTGGGTTTGAATAACAATGTATTATGCATTTGAATAGCACATTCATAATTTGTAAAATAAAATACAATCTATTTGTGTATGAAGTAAAATCAAATTATATAACTGTTGCAAAAGTTGGAGTTACCATCAATAGGTTGTATATTATATCCTAGTTACAGTTTTAAATAGTAGTAGTACTAGTACAAGCGTTAGGTACAGGTTTTAAATTCACTGTCACTAAGATTTATACTAACAGTTAATAATCTCCTCACCGTGTATTATTAGTTATTACTTATTAGTTTTTATTAGTTACCATCAATCGTTAGTATAAACGTTATCTACAATTTTGAAATGCACTGTAGCTAACAGTCATACTAACGGCCAATGGTTACCTCAGCTAAATATTATTATTTATTGGGTATTATGATATACAAATGGTTTTACAATATTATATATTAATACAACATAAATCAATAAAAAATATGGTTTATTATTATAATATAATTAATTATTACTAGAAGCCAATTTTTTTACTGAACATGATTTGTATGTTACGAGCAAAAATGTATGTGCTACGACCAGAATGATCGCTCCTTAATGCAGCTGTTGACACAATATTAAAATATAATATACACAACTAGAAGTTTCATAATATCTACATAATAAGTGTATAAATTATATAGTCTTATTGTGTAAAATAAAAACACAATCCTGTTATTTTTGACTTAGTTATAATGATGTACAAATGTTTTTGTAATATTATTTATTAAAACAACGATAATTAACACAAAATGTGTTTTATTATTTAAATATAAAGAATTATTAAGGTTACCTCAAAGAGTTCCTGCAGCACTGTCATAAATTCAAAACATAACCTAACCTAAATCTCCCAACGTTTGCAACCCTGGGTTCGTATGATTCGAAGCACGATATATTTTACTCACTAGAAGGAGCGTGGGTGGTCTTTGTATTGTGTGTAGAAAGTATGTTATTGGGAAGAGGGAGGGGATGAATACGCTGCACTAGTGGCCAGCTGCCGTCAGGGATCGTCTACAATGCGATTTCTCTTGATACTTCCGAAATATGTCGAATATGAGATCACGTGGTTTTACAATTCTTCAATAAACTATTCCATGCCTATAGTGCATCATGCTCTAAAATACGGGTCTCACTTTATAATAATGACGAAATCTAAAATAATAATACTACTGTTGCAAATGTTGCAGTGACCTGCAGTGACCATCGATTGGTCGTATAAAATCCGATCACAATTTTGAAATGCACTTTTACTAGGAGTTATAATAACAATCGATGGTCACCTCGGCTGTATATTATTATTTATAAGTTATTATGATTGACAAATATTTTATAGAATATTTTAATTTAATTTTATACATCAATACAACAGTACCTACATGTGGTATAATATTATAATGTAAATAATTATCAAGATTACCTGCAGCATGGTTTTGAATTCAAATTCTATTGAACAATTCGCCTCTCGACGTCCGCATTACCGGGTCTACAAGGTTCAAAAAACGATGTTGTACTAACTGGTGAGTGCGTGGGTGTGCTGTTTATTGTGTGTATAGAAGGTAATGCAATTGAGTAGGGATGAGATGTTGTTACAGCAGCGCCCTGTTGCGGCAGTGATGGTTTGCGGTGCGAATTCATCCGATTCCTCGGAAATAATATGTCGAAAACGAAATCATGAGATTTTACAAACTCTCTATTGTTACAATAGCAGTTGAAAAATATTAAATACACAAATATACGATTTTGTCTTATTCTTTTTTAAGTTAAGGATCAACAATGTAAAACAAACTTACACACAAATACACAATTGGTTAATTCTGTAACCAAATATGAAATAATCTAAAAAATATATAGTTACCCATATTTTTTATAGTTATTTTAAGTTCAAAATTTGACGACATTACATATCACTTAATGACCAAGAGCAATGAACTAAGTTATTTTGTTGGAATTTAAAAATATTATTTACGCGGGAACCTACTTGAAACTTTTAGATTACCTATATTGTACACCTATTTTAAACACACAATGCTTTTTCAAATGTAATATTTTTGTCTAAAATATTAAAATGAATTTAACCTACTGTAATATAAATGTTTAATAACCAACTTAAATCATAAGAATGAAAAAAACTAAATTACTAAGTTATGTTCGGCTCATTAGAATTGCGTCCCTAAACTATATTTTATCCGAGTGTAGTTCGCGTTTTTCTCGTGACATGAACGAATTGTGTCCACGGGTTTTCAGCGACTAAGTATGTTTGGTGATAAACTCGTAGATGAATTCAGTTATGGATATCTTATCTGTAAATACAGTTGGAAATTAATTTTTTTAAATAAATTACACTATACAATATACAATTATAATTTTTAACCTTACCATTTTTATAGTCAACATTACATTTCAAGAATTTATTTAAAAAAATTATGACTCAGTTTTAAAACAAAAATATAACACATCTTGACTTTGTTCAAAAATTGGCAAACAAAAGATTACCACTTTAATAAAATTTATTTTCGTATTCTGGGACGCCATTCGTATGGAGCCGTTATATTACGAGCTGCCGGATCTTCTTCGTTCAGAATTTGTCAAATGTATAATAATAGCAAATATGATATGGAATACTCGTTATTAGTAAACGTTATATAAATTTGAAAAATTTTAGAATCAACTCGACCAAATATGCAGAGGAAAAGCCTGTAGAAGCCTACCGAACGAAAAACGCTGAAGAATACGAAAACGCAGTGTATAGCAACAGCGTAATAAAATACTATAAGCTTCCTTTTAATTCATCATATGTTTAGTCATTGTTTATAAGATGAGGTATTATGGCAAGTCATAACTACTATCGTAGGCGCAAATGATGTTTGAATAAGGGGGGGGGGGGCGCTGAAGTGCAGTTTTATATTTGACACTTTATTGACACCATAGTTACTATAATTATTAAGTATTGTCTGTTATAAATGTATTTTTTAATAAACACTTCGTCGAATCATAAATATTTTAATTTGTTTTATATTAATGTAAGACATAATAGGCATTTATAAACTAAATGTACGAAACAATTAAATATACTACAGATACCAAAAATATAAAGTAGGTACAATCTGTATAGTTGTGATAAGTACCCAATTAACAAAAACCATAAAACTTACTCATGTCTCATTAGTGATAACTAAAGCTTCGTGCTAAAAATAAGAAATATGCATTCAAATGTTTTTGGATATTCGATTATAACAATATGAATGGAAAACCGATTAAATGTGGGCGACTGAGTGGCTTATAATATGATAGTATCTATTATATGTTATTAAAATACACTATTAAATATTTGTGAAGATTTATACAAAAATATGTAAATCATAAAATAATTACACAATTATTGGGGGACAAAAAGTATACTTACCTATAATAGCACCAATACAAAACATATATGAAAATGTTGCCCAGATATAATGAAAAAGGTATTCTGTATGAATTTTTTTCTAAAATTGAAATAATAGTATCATTCAAAATTTGTAATTTCAATATTGTGAACATTGTTTAAATAATGTTCACATAATGTTAGTTTGTAAACATCAATTCTATACGCGTGTTGCAATAATAAGTTGATGATATTTGATAATAAACGTATTGAAAAGTGAATTACATTTATAATACAATGGCAAATGAAAAATAATACAATTAATATCAATGATTTTCAGTCATAAATGTATTATCCATATGAAATAACACTTCAATACCTACCTAAAATTCATATCTTTTTTTCTGAAGTTTAAATAGACAATATATTAGGCACCCATGACCATGAGGCATCTGAAATGCTCAGACCAATATTAAATAATGTATCAATTAATCACTGTTTGTAAATTTGTTATTGAGCAGCGTTTAAGTCTCCGTGAATAACTAGAAGCCCTTTGTTTTTATTTATTACAATTTCAGTACTATTCGACATGGAAAAATGTAAGGGTAAGTAGTCTATATAAAATTAGGTACCACTCGATGATAGCTAAATCCACTATCTACATTCGTTTTTATTATACTATATTATATTATTATATTATATTATATTATACTACAGGATGATAGCGCAATAATTGTTTTCACTCAGATACTTATATTTTGCGACATGAATAAAAAAAAATATGTATTCACGTAAATGCTAAACGTATATAACGGTTTTAATTATTTTGTTGTAATTTTAAAATATTATTATCATATAAGTCGGTTGACTGGCCATCTGTGGAGTCACAGGATCGTTTATCGTAAACAATGGTATTATATCAATATTTCAAATTTAACTCGATCCATTACAGCGACCCTCTCAACAAGTAATGTTAATTTACCTCGAGTGGAAACCACTTGCCAGCCTTTTTATAATTATTATTCCAACTTGGAATGAATGTTTTTTTTGCGATTTCTGATTATTGATTTTGTCAGTAATGTCCACGAATCACCTCATGATGAGATAATTGGGGGTGTTATTATTTTGCATGCTTTGCATATTTTGGAAAAATGCATATTAATGTATATATTGAATAAAATGAATATTATTGCATATGTCGATTGTAAGAATGCGAAAAATGCATATTTTATAGTATATTTCGTAATTAATATTTAGTATTTAATTCTAGTTCTGCTGATTACAGTATAAAACTTTGTTTTTTTGTCAAACACAAATTTTATTCTTGTAAATATAATCCTTTGATACAATAGGTATGCGATTAAAGATTGAATAGTTTGACGGAGAAAGATCATTCACTTTCGAAAATTTAAAAAAATATGTGGTCATAGCATGTAACACGTAGTGAATGTGAATTATAAATTTTATTTCTCAATTATATTATACTCGTATTAAGACAAATAGCCAACCTATGATGTGTTTCAATAAATAAATATTTTTTTTGTAACTATATTTTTGTGTTTATCTTATAAAAATTAAAATGCATATTTTTGCATATTTTTCTAAATAAAATGCATAATATTTTACAATTTGTTATTACATACAAATCCTAGCCCTGCTTATAACATAAACAAAGAGCCTTCATACTATCATAGACGATGGACCACACACCGAGCTAAGCGCGCTTTTATGAGAGTACATATTTTGGCATGTTAAGTACACGTAAGATTGAGACTCTTAAGAGGGCTTTTGCCACGGGCCTAACCACCACAAAATAAGTTATTTTCATTTAATATGAGATAGGTGTATCTACTTATTTGTAGTGGACAATGTTCTAGTCAATAGAAAATGAAATCAACTAGCCTATGCAATATGAGGAGCCCATGCTTAGACTAATATAATATCTTCATAGACCTCACAGACTAGTATTGTCATACCCATCAAATACCCCCCCCCCCCCACATATAAAAAAAAAGTAAATTTTAATATAATTTTAAAATTAATAAAAGTTAGTATAGCTAGGTACCTCCTATTTTAACCTATATTATGCATTATAATACTGAAAAACTCATTATATCCATGTCTTCAACAGTTGTATCTACTTCAACGGAGAAGCTTTTTGTGCAATAAAATATAACTTACACGACTGTAAAAGAGCACACTATACAAAACGGTATTTTTCATGGCCGCCAATCAAATCACAGGATGGTAACAAAAACCTCTAGGACAACCGAGGCCATACATAGGGGAGACCACAACGAGTCCAACGACACCCTCCCCATACTCATAGCCCCGAAACTCAGCAAACAATATCGTGTCCCGTGCCGAAAGTAAACACAACGACACACTTCGACTACACTACTTTATTAATCGGTACGGTACCAGTGATGTAAAATTACGGTAATTATCTTTAGAGAGAATATTATGTAATTTTCTTTTTCTTCAATAATTCATTGATTGAGCCCACAGAAAAAAGAATAAAACCTTACCACAGTCCACAACTCCGCATCATAAACATTATTTAAATTATTATATACAGTATACCTATGACGATGACGGAAATTTATAATTCTTGGACTCTTGGTGTAACTATAAACTACTTCTATATTGATATATTATAGATATGTGATATCACTCTGCTGTAGAGGAGGTTTCGAGAAGATCGCACTGTATATACAAAAAACAAAAAATTATCTATAAGAGCACATCACAGCCACTATAGATGAGACCTGCACCCTCCAACAGTGCACATACATTTTTTTTATTGTTTTTTAAACGTACAGAATAGTTCAAGTACTGTCAATCTACAACAAGATTATATAAAAATAACAGTATAACACACAACGTTACTTTAATATGAATATCTTATTTTTTATGTCCTAATTATTATAATTTATATTTTTTGTACCTCTTGAGCTTACTATACTATTTTATTCCCGCCCGTTATATATGTTAAATAAATAAATATGCGGCTTTTTTATAACTATAATAAAAGATTAATTTAAGAATGACAGCGACAGAATTATAGAATTAAAAAAGTATTTTGTTTTTGTAATAATTATCTGTACACAATATACATAACACCTACTTCAACGTTGAGCACATTTAACGCGTTAACAAAAAAGTGTATATTTATGAATACATATGAGTATGTTATAGGTATTTAGTGGTGTTTTTTTCGAAAAAACAACTACGTTATTAAGTACACCTATTTATGAATATTGAGGTCTTATAACCGCAAAACGAATGGATGTATAAATATTAAAAAAAGCCTCTTGCTTCGCTCGTAATCATTAGTTTACCAGATAAATTCAAAAATATGTTGTTTTTTTTTAAACAGTTTTGTGTGTTTTTATTTAAATACCCCAGTATTAATAAGCATAACAATTTCAAAGTTCACATCTAACATGATAATGATTCATCTGGCAATAGGGACCACTATAGGTACCAAGACGATGCATTGCAAGCTTTTTGATTTAAACCTCCTAACAGAGCAGGCACGCCCGGATTCGTGCGAAATGCACCACCTGAGAATTTTAATAATTTGGATTTTTCAAATAAATAATAAAATATAAAAATTCCTTCTCTGTAAATTTTTAATTTATGCCCATGATTATTCCCAATATAGTAAATATTAAATACTTATTAGCTATTCAGGCATCTGACTATTCTGAGATACCACCGTCTGCCGCATTTTAGTACTGTGTACAGCCACGTCTAACCACGCGTCTATTATTAATACATTTGTTTTGGTCATCAATAATATTATTATGAATTTCGTTATCTGACATCTATTCTGTAGTACACTATTATTTATATATATGTATGTGTGTGTTATACATCTAAAATTCTTTCTAATTTTTATATTTTATAAGAAGTAATAAATAAAATGAGTTATGTTTTAAATATATTTTGTTATACCCATTATTGATGATAAATAATATATGTCATGTAATAAGTTTTAGGGGGTGTGGGGGGGCAAAGCCCCCCACATCTTATATTGATATTAAAAATATTTTGCACCTAGTGAGCTACATCTCTGCGGGCGTGCCTGTGACAGAGCCTTCTTAGATTAAGCAGAGAATTACACATAACTTGATTATACGTATTACATCTACCAACATTTTCTTTAACTACCAGATTTAAAATACAAAGTGATCCCGGCTAAAAATGAGCTACATCTGTTTTCTTGGGGTGCTATATTGTTGTAACTTCTTTAGATGGTCATATTTTATTCGAGTTAGACAGGACGTCTTTATTAGTATAACCAGAAAATCGTAATAAGGTATAGTTAAATAGTAAGTTGAGTTAAATATGATAAATTAGTGTGTACTGCAGTAAAAAGTGTTGTATATTTACTCTTAAGTAAATCGTATAAGCCCGAAAATAAATTTCATAAAATCTTCAATTTTGCAGTGGAAGAAATACCGGAATAGTGAAGTAAGTCAATTAGAATATGTGTAAAAAAATGGATTAAAAAATCAAAAAATCATTAAAATTATATTTGTTTACTTTTAATTGTATGTATACTATTTCGATTATCGGCAATTTTAAGTACTTATATTAAATATTAATATTGGTGCAAATAATATTTCTTTTTTATATACAGGATTCAACAAGTATGCTCAACCCCTTTTTTCTTTAATAATGAAGTTTTTCAAAATCTGATTTTTGGAATCTTTAAATATACTTAAAGACCATATTTTCATATTCTTGAGATTTTTTGGGCCACTTAAGGAGTGTCCTGTGGCGATACGAACCTTTGTTTTTCAAATGAGAACCCAACTTTTTTCTAAAGTCAAACTTTTTTAAACAAATAACTATTTATATTAAATTTAATTAATTTTAAAACCCTTTTTGTATTAGCTATTACATTATAAACAAAATAAATGCTAATTAAAATGTGTATTTTGAATGATCTATTTTTTTTGCTTTCTATGCTCTGGCCCACTAGATTTTAATTTTCTAAAAATTGGCCCTCAAGTTTGAGTTGCCCATATCTCGTATAAGTCATAGTCATGGTTTTGATTTTATAGCACTTGAAATTCGAAAAATTCTGAAACTCTTGATACATACATTATATATACATTGTATATATATTTGTAATTGCGATGATTTTACAGCAGAAGTTTTTTCACTTCTGTCTACCGTCCCAAGACAGTAATTTCCTATTTTTATACATAACTTGTGATGAATTTTTGCAATTGCGTGTTATATTTATATGAAATAGAGTACCTAGTATATTTTTTGCGTTTGCGAAACAAACGGTCGAATCATCTGGATTGATTTCAATTTCGTCATGTACACAAAAGAGTTATATCTGTGGGAGTACTTGGACTGTCGAGTTTTGTTAATAGTTCAAAGATGAATGTGTTAAAATTAGTAAATACCAAAAGTTTAAAATCAAAACCTATAATATGATAAATTATAATGAAATTGTTCGATTCACACGATTCAGGAAATGAATCCAAGTCGATTGTGATCAATATCGTAACTTTATTATAATAACAATTATATAATATTACGATAAAAATGTTCGTTTTTTCGTCATACACGACGTCGTCGTATCTAAGATCTGAAAACTTCAGATAAAATACAGTACGAAACCGCACACATTATAATTACTCAAAAATGTATACATATTTTTTATTTGTAAAATATATTATTTAATATTTATCCGTTTATTTAATTTGAAATAGTGTAAATAATAAATTATCATCAGCTAAGTAAGACTCACCACAGTAATTAATTTTTTTTTTTACATGTAATAATATATAACTACATTATTTAATATTCTTTATAAACATACTTAAGTCATTTTATTTCCTTTTGAGAGGTAAGAATATCTCGACGATTCATAATAAAATGTAGTATTTCAATACCAAACTTTTTGATAAATTTGGTAAAAATTGTTGACTTTTTCAAGACATCTACACAGCTGCAGGTCTGTAAACTAAAAATAGTGTGCGGCATTTTGCTATTCAATAAATCAATTTTTTTTTAAGTTTCCCTAAAAAGTCATCTCAGTTTACTATTGAATATAATAATTATAATACAATTTTTTTTTAACGACAATAACATAATAAAATGATTTACAAGTTACATTTTACCTACAAATATGAAATGATGTAATATATTATTATGATATATTATACTACATTAATAATGCAAAACAAAAATGTGAAGACGTGTCTTTAATGTACAAGTAGAAAGATAAAAAAAATCATGAATAATTAAACTAAATTAAATGTTATGGTCGTGCTGTAGTCACAATATTAACCGATATAGTGTTCTGTTTTTTATCTATCGACTGGGTGTGCAGTTTTTGGATGCAACCCTACACGTGGGCGGTCACAGCTACAACGAAGAAACAAAAATATGATACACAATAATTATTATTATCATTAATTATACTGACTTCGTCGATTTCAATTGCGACGGTTTGATGAATCCAAAATACGAGGTTCTCATTATAAATTTGTTAAAAAGTGCGTTTTTCAATAAGACTTTTGATTGGATCACTGCCGCTGTGGACGTATTTCAATATTATTACACAATATTTAAAAACTGACATTTTTGGTAAAAAAAATTTGCGATTGTGTAGCTTATTGGTCCGTCCAAAATAAATGGCCTGCGTTTTTGTCGTTAAAATAGGACGAGTAGTCTTGTGACGTAAATTACTGCAGTTATATTTTACAATTTGAGTTGATTCTTAATGCATTTAAACATGAGTACTATCGCTCAATTTATTATGTTCCAGTACTCCAGAAAGTGGCCGGCAACCGATATAGCTGCGTGTCAAATGCGACACACGCGTTCAATTTATGGTCGGCATTGAACTCCACACAACCCAAAATTAAAACATGACTGATAATCAGACGTCGCTTATTCATTAAATGTTATTAAATGTTATTAAAACGGAATATCTGTATATTGTTATCGGTCATTGTTAAAATAATTACTCAATGTGTACTAATATAACGACAATACTGTAACGTTCGTTTAGATTAACTGGAGCTCCGAAAAATGTCACAATCATATTATACTGTTTAAATGTATGCAGATTTCGGGTATTTAAAAAAAAACATAGTAAAATATGAAATCCCAGGACATTTGAAAAAAAACACGCTGTTTTAATATATAAAAATATTGTATTTGTTTGAAAATTCAAGAAGAAAAAGTGTAAAAATTATGGAATAAAATTTGTAAATCACATACAAGAAAATATGAAAGAATTGCAAAAAAAAAAAAAATATTCGTTGAAATTATTGGAAAATCACACAAATTTTTACTAGTTACTTAATAGTTAATACTACTAATTTGTCATGATACATTTTTAATGTATCTGGACAACATTAACGCAGTAAAGCTAATGAGTTTAACTATACCCATAGATATTAATCCAATTATATTGCCAGTCCTGAGACTGAAAAGTGAAAGGAATATATTGATTTTTTTTTAAACATCTCTACATGATTTACGCATGAAAAAAATATATTAGACCACAGTTATTTACATTATATGTACAACATTTACCCAAGACCCAATTTATGTATGTATGAAGAATACCAGGGCCAAAATTTACAAAAAACAATTTTGAATGTCACTCGATTTACAGCGACCCATATATTTACCGATGTGATAAAAATTACAGCCACATTATTATTGGTATAAGTACTTATGGGGCTGCCACGAACAAATGATAATTACAAATTAAAAAAAAATTGCAAGAAACATCCAACAACAAAACTCAAGTTAAGAACTGGAGTTTTTATTTTATTTGTAAAAGCTATATTAATAGGTACTGTTGCAGTACTACTGCAGGGACGCTTTGCCATTTTATTTTTTTAATAACGATTTTATAAAATCTATGATATAACTAAATGTATGGTAAAACCAATTACACACTGCAGCGATCGTGTACTAACGATAATAAGTATGAGTTATTTATTTATGGGTGTTTCCAATTCAACAGCGAACATTCCAAATCGCGGGTAACGAGGGATTACCAGTCTCGACCTAAAATACCACGATAACTTAGAACATACTCACTTAAAACCGTATATGTGTAAGGAGTGCAATCAAGGATTTGAAATCCCTTATTTGTTGTATGAACATAGAAAATCACAAAACCGAAGAGACGAATAAGCATTATTACGGTGGTGAATCATAGCATGTTACACGGATTTGATGGAAAAACTATTTGTATGTGTTTTTCTATTAGAACATTTTATAAAAGTAAGTGCCATAATATTTTATAAATAATTAATATAAATAAATTATTTTCATGTTTTGAGTTCAGAAAATTCAAAAAAATATTGTCAAGTTAACGTGAAGGGAGCAATGTAACCTAAAATGACGCTTCCATAATATTTTAGTATTTTTAAGCAAAATCGATTTAGTTTTTTTGATGTAAATAAAAAACTAATAACCGTTGATATTTGAAATTTTCACTAGACGTTTATACTACTATTTTATATACACCAATTAATTCAATATTAGAGAAATATTTTGACCCACAAATTTAAACTGTACACGCGTGTCTTACTTTTGTAACATATTACTGTAATTTTCGTATTTAGTACTTTGGCTATTATTATTAAAGCGCTCAGAAAAATAAAACCTGATGATGAAATAACAATAAATTATGGTACTAGTTATTTTGGACCTGACAACAATGATTGTATGTGCCATACTTGTGAAATCGAGAGGAGATTAATAAAAAGCACTGTTACATTTTCAAGATTTTTGGAAGGGTCTGAAAATTATTATTTACACGTTCAAAAAAAAACCAAAAAATTTAATTCATTAATAATCTAAATATTTCGATGAATACACATCTTGGGCATGACGCAACGAGGCGTTCACATACGTTGTTTATAGTAATTGTATAAGCTGCTCCTACCATAATGCGGTTAGCGACAACGACTTGCGATGTGTAGGACGGAGAGTTACTCAGGTCGAAGTAATAACAAAATATTGGTGTATGGGCATTACACGCACGGCAAATATAATAATGATAATAATATGTAATAATATTAATAATAATAGGTAATAATATTCGAATACGACCGTCAAGGTTCGATGTCCAAAAAAATTAATATCTTTATATTGCATAATAGTTATACGTTTAAGTTTGAAAATTACGGCTATGTAACATAAATAGTAATGGCAGTATAGTGTTGTAACAATATTATTTTGATGTTTGAAAACACATTACAATTGCGTTAATCCGTTAATGTAAACATAAATGTGACGTTATAAAATTTGGACATTAGCGGTAGGTACCGTTAATGTTAATTTAACGCAAAAGTAACAACAAATGCAATGTCGCTTTGAAATTTCTATTCAAAGTCTCTGTAACAAAATATCGCACGGCGAGTTTAAAGGTAGCTTAATTTACGCAAGTTTAATAGTACCTAGGTTAATACTTGTTAAACAGTGCATTTTGCTATTCCTCTTCTTGCCGTCTTCCGGTTATAAAATTCCAATAATAATAGTAGGTACTAGTAATTGAATATATAAAAACTCAATATATAGATTTTTTTTTTCATACCCTCTGTAAAGAAGTTTCGTTTCAATAACTCGTAACTTCATGCTTTTAAACGGCATCGAGCCATCAGATGTTTCAATATTGTCTTCTTATACTCAATAGTTGACAAATGTTCTAGATTTATATGAATTTGGTCAAAATTCTAACACGCACCTATCATACATTGATAATTCACGATTATTTTTTTTTCATTTACACTAACTATTTACAAGGGAACCACCTCGTATTACATTTTCAAGTTTTTTGACTTAGCGAACAGCTACGGTTAAAATAACACTTGTTTATAAACTAAAAGGAAATATTATAATATGATACACAGGCCAAGCCAACGTCGAATTTAGGTGCATTTAAAAATTAAAAGTAATCTTTGTTTATAATAACTGACGTTTATATTGTTGTTTTGGCACCATTTGATTCTTATCTCAAATCTAGTTATAAGTCAAATTGATCGAAATAAATTATTGTTTTTCGACTTAATAAATGTTGGGTATACTAAATCATGTTTAACTATTTGCTAATAGTATTACTGCAACTGGAAATCTACACACGACATATGTTCAATAATGACGTCATGTTTCATTGTAAATTCACCACCAGATTTTTATGTGTGATAGGTAATTTAAAATATCTATTACATTTTAATAATAGCGTAAACTATATGATTTATATAAATATTTAAATGTATAATCCACCAGTATATCAGGTAGATATTAGACTATTAGAGGTCTCTATTTCATGTGCAGTTAAATTCACGTGAATCTGTGAATTTAACTACACTCGTATCCGTGAATTTTGTCATTAAATGGCGCGTTTACTATTACATTTAAAATTGTATTTTCATTACACTGAACGAAATTATATTTACATTTAGATTTAAAAATAAGGGGAAAAATTTTAAATTTAAATAGTGAACATACACAACATAAATTTCGTTACAAAAATAACGTAGAGCATAAAAAATGGATAAAAATAAGAACGTGTTTTAAAATTTTTTTTCTGGACAAAAAGCCTAATTTTTCACATGCATAATTTATTTGTACAATACAATACCTATAGTGACAATTATATACAATAATATTACGATAAATGTATTATACAGTATATGTTGTGGTTAAATAAGTCCTAACAGATAAACAGATATTCATGTATTATAATTATATTTAGGTATTATAAATTATAGTAAAAATATTATATCTACAAGTAGGTACTACATTATTATGTTGTGGAAAATTGATTAACAATAATTTATAAAAAAAAAATAATCATTTCTTTTTTTGGATTAAGGCTTCAACTACAAAGGTCATTAGTCTGTTACTGTGTGGGGGGGGCGGTGGGTAGGAACACATTTGTATGTGCGTCGAGGATGTGTTGCTAAAAACCCGGATGGTCACCCATCCGAGTGCTAGCAACGACGGCCGGTACATACGTTCAGAGCGTTGCCGCATATTGAGTGTACGACCGCGCCTCACCAGGCCACAATCCTTTTTATTCTAATAATTTTCTATTTTGATAAAGAAAAATCAACATATTAATATTTTCCGACAGCAAACAGCTCCTTTTTGATGAAAGTATATTACCCACTGTAGAAAATCATCTTTCTGAACCGACTGATGCTGAAAGTATTGTCAAATATTTAATGCCAACTTAGGCCTTGACTATTATAGCAGACTATACTGACCAAACAAAATTATGGCTTGGTCCCTCTGCATTCATGAATCACGATTGTAAAAGCAAACACTGGCATATTTTAGTTAGGTAATGACGGTGTTGTAGTCAAAGCCAATAAAAAAATCAGACCCGACGAAGAAATCAGTGTTAATTATGGCCCACATTATTTCGTATATCAACAATGAATGTATGTGTCATTTGCATGCGCTTAAACACACTGGACATTATCGAGAAACTGAACAAGGTGTGGGTTGCCTAATGTTGAATCCAGACTTCAGTGAAGAAGATTTAGAAAGTGTGCCCAGAGAAGATGTATTTACATGCAATATGTGTGGACAAATTTGTATGTACAAATGTTGGCTGGGAAGACACATTGCATCACATATGGCTCCAAATACACTTAAACGACATATACAAACTGTGAAAAAGTGAAGCATTCTTGTAATATAATACGCGGTCGTAAATTTAGCACAACTCATACCAAAATTAGACACACCCAAAGGATTCATAGCGAAGAGAATACCACAGTTCTTTGTTCAAAATGTCCTTCGACGTTTTCTTGCCAACTCGACCTAAAATACCACGATAACTTAGAACATACTCACTTAAAACCGTATATGTGTAAGGAGTGCAATCAAGGATTTGAAATCCCTTATTTGTT
>NW_019101047.1:0-3887 GCF_001856785.1 Myzus persicae
AATCTTTTTTCTGAATACTGTTTTAAAGTACGAAATTAATAATTAATATTTTATGTATTAATTTTGAATGCATTGGTTAGGTCTTAGGTACTTATGTATATTTTAAGCTATTCGAGAATATTTAAAATTTAAAATGTCCTTATTTAATTTCCGATGGATATTCAATAATCTGCAGAGCGACTTTCTCTGCTTTATAAAATAATTTGGTGTTTGATGTACGAAGTCGTCACATTGATTCGCCGTTCGACCACAAGCAGACGGCATAGTAATATTCATATATTACTTAACATTTATATGAACTAAAAATACAAATTGCTGAATTTTGCGGGACATAAGAACTACCGTGTACTGTACTACTGTAATAGGACTATTATGTACAACACTATTTATATCTATATTTAATTGTAAAAATATGTTATTATTCTGCGACCTGGACATGCCGTCGTCGTTTGTACTAGCGTATTTTTTTGTGTTGCGCGCTCGGGAACAAAAAATATGCCCCTATTACACATGGGTAGCAAATTATGGCAATAAATTTTAATTTTGAGACTAAAAGTAAAATATGTAAGCCCCAAAAGAATATGTAATCAAACTTACGCACACATCGACTCTTCGGGTAATATATAGCTGCAAGGCCATATCTTGAGTGCAGACGCCATATCGAGGAACTTCTTTCTTCATCTAATTCCAAACTGAAAAAATTGAGATTTTTTTATAAAAATTACTTGAGTAGAATGAAATATGTGAGTGAATGTTTGTTGTTGTCTTACACATTTTTCTTTTGTTTAATGAAATTATTAGAATTGTGAATCGTCTCCGATGAGTGACGACGATCAGCTTTTGCCATAGATGATAGATATTATAATACATTATGTTGTTAACAGTTTTCAAGTTTTTGAATTCTTTGGATGACACGATACATTTTTTATTTCAGATTCCGAAACAGAATATTATTCGGAGTGTTTAAATCTATACAATTCAGAACACAGAACTCTGTGTATTATAGGCCATTTAGATACACTACTGTCGCGAGTCTTATAATTATCCCTATGTCCTTTTTCCTCATGTTTCGACCTAAAACAATAGGTCTACCCAACTGTGGGGTTATGACAAGATTATTTATTAGGGACAAACCAACCTTTACATTTTTTACACCACGAACCAAAAAATACATAATAGCTTAGATAGATATATAGGCAGTAAATAAACATCCATATGCCTACCTTAAAACTGGGTAACAACTAACTAGGTAGTTAACTTTTCTTAAAATTCTGGCTGCAGTTGATAAATTTTATTTGGGTTAAATATAAATAGTAAATATGATACTTATATGTACAATATATTGATAAATATTGGTAAACACATCATATTGTTATTAACATAATAATATAATTTGAATATTTCCTTCATTTTTCTTTATTTTTAGTGCGGCGTTTGAAAACTATTGTGAATTTTATACGGTCTTTTGACAACCCAAAGTACTAAATTTATTCACTTTCCTGCCAGAAAAACTGCTGTAAAAATAAATCGAATATTTTTACTGCTCCAAAAGGTGATAAAAAAACACACAAATAAATATCGCTTTCCTGTTCCTTCCATCAAATCAATTATAATTTTAAAAAATCATTTCAAAACTATTCGTGTACTAATTTTTTCGATTTTTTGCTAACACAACCAAAACTGTTGAACGCAATCAGTTCATCGCAAAAGTACAGTAACGACAAAATAGATTGTAAAGGACATGATGAGCAATCGACATCAACTTAAAAAATGTAAACAAGTTTTTTATTAAAATAGTAAGCGAAGAAGTTAAAAAATATTTTAATTATAAATTGTAATTATAAAATATAAAAAATATTTAAAAAAAAAAATATGCATGCTTTTTTTTTGTTGCAAAACTGGTCACCCTAGCCTATGGCCACAGATCGAGCATGATCCTACCCAATGTCTCCCATCTCATTAACATAAATTCGGGCTGAAAAATCCAGTGGTATGAATTCGGTCGTGGACGGATGACAACTAGGTCCGTCTCCTTAGTTGCTACTTTTGCCGGCTTGGTAGTGGTTGGCGCTCGTTCTCCATCATTCGGGAGTTGTTGAACTTTTTGAACATGAGGTCGGGGGCGACAATGCGCAACACATGTTTCAGGTCGTAGTGGTGCTGAAGTTTTATTTAATGACCAAGCTACATGGTACTCATTAATACTATATGAATTTTATTAATAATGTTAATATTAAAAAGGAATTTTTTTGCCCATGTATTTATACTTAACTCAATTTGAAATTAGGAGTTTGTTGTAAAATTGACATTATAATCAACCTATAATCAACAAGTAACAACCTACTTGAAGTCAAATATTTCTTTGGTTTTCAACTTCAGCATCTTTCCTAGTGGAAGAGTGAATCTAGTTGGTGCTATCGAAAGGTCAAATTTAATATTTTAAGTAGCTCCAGGGGAAACCAAAGATTGAATTAAATGTAAAACGTTAATTTTTAAGCCAAAACAGGTTTTAAAAAAATTCATTTTTTAGTATATCTAACTTAAAAAACCCTATATCCATAATATACATATTATACACATATTATACACAGTATATAATATATTGTATTTTTATATGGGTAGTAAAATGTGATCCATTATACTTAACAAAAATTAAGTTAATCTTCAAATTTAAAAATGCCTGCCTTAATATTAAGTGTTAAGTAATTTTAAGATAAGTTTATTAAAAATAAATAAATGATTTCATATTATTAATGATTAAGTATTTTATTACCCAATGAAGAATCAGCACAAAATTTATCATCAGTCACATAAGGTTCAAATCTGTTTGTAAACTAATTCAAACAAGAACAATCAAATGATCGATGTATGGTAAAGATGCTTCTAATAAAATAGGACTTGAAATGCTTTTTTCTATTTTTCCCCAAAAAACAATCTGTAAAAGTATAAAACAGTTATAATTTACAATATTATAATTAGGTGGCGTTTAATTTTAATCACTTTTTATGTGAGAGTTGGGGATGTGTATAATTAGTTAAACCATACATTATGATGTGTGATTTTGTTTTTATTCAACTGTTAGTGAATATTTTTTGTAGTAGAAATATTATTTTGATTTTCTACTTCAGCATATTTTCAGATGGGAAGGTGAATTTAATTGGTATTTTTAACAAAAAAAATTTGGAGTGTACAATAGTTTTGAAAAATGTTGGGAAAACAATAAAAATAGTTAGTTAATTAGTTAATTAAAAATATTGTTGTATTATCATTATGTAATTGCAGAGTTGGGTAAGTTACTTTTTAAAAGTTACTAAGTTACGTTACAAGTTACAAAACAAAATAGGTAACTTGATTACTTGATAGTTACTCGAATACAAAAGTAATGTGTCACGTTACATTTTTTACTCAAAAGTAACTAGTTACAATGACGTTACTCTTGTGTAATTTACGTTTCATAAAAAAAGTCTTTTTTAAATCAATCTTTTTTTATATTTATTTTATACAATAATGTATTTTCAAAATTTTGATCAGTTATTCTAGCTCGTTTTTTTCGTACAAATATCTCCAGCTACACTAAAGAGCCTTACAACAGAAACTGAAGAAGGGAGTGATGTATTAAACTTTACAAACAATTGTTTCATCATAGGTTAACTATTTAAAATTTTTAAATCGCCTGTATAAGCTGTATTATAATAGTGCTCCACTTCACCATTGGGTTGATCAGAAACTAGGTTAAAATCAGTTAAATTGAAAATAATATTAACACAAAATCGTATATTTATAAAATTATATTAGATTATACTGTGAAAATTTTGTAATTACATAAATACCTACTTAAATTATTAATATAATTACATTTTCTGATGCGGATACGAGGGGAAGGACTG